>NW_023234960.1:1894-2051 GCF_002007445.2 Ailuropoda melanoleuca | reverse complement strand
TCGTGAATGGGGAAACATGAGGGAAAGTGGTCACGGAAGCCTGACGAGAGTGCCCCATAGTGGTCTCTGACACCCGACACAGTCCAGGGAAATATCAACGATCATCATCTCTCGTAGTAAGGGAGCATGAATGAAAAGGTTCAGGATTTTCGAGGAC
>NW_023234960.1:551-1717 GCF_002007445.2 Ailuropoda melanoleuca | reverse complement strand
CGGCCTTATGGAAGGTGGAACAGGAATCAAGGTGCTTTGGTACCGTGAGTGAAACACGACGAACACAGCACTGAGAAAGACAATTCGGCCAAAACCCGCTTCCAACGAAATGTTTGCTCTCAGGGAAATCCTGTCAAACTGCTGGCGGCAATGGACCGAAAAGGCCCATAACACGTCCGTCAGAAACAACACCGTACAGAGACCGTCTTAGCACTATCATCACCCTTCGTGAATGGGGAAACATGAGGGAAAGTGGTCACGGAAGCCTGACGAGAGTGCCCCATAGTGGTCTCTGACACCCGACACAGTCCAGGGAAATATCAACGATCATCATCTCTCGTAGTAAGGGAGCATGAATGAAAAGGTTCAGGATTTTCGAGGACTCAGCGCCCTTCTCATTGGTAATAAAGCAGAACTTCCAGGAAAACCCCTCCAGCGAACAGCAGCCTTTTCACTGGGGACCCCGATTCCACATTGGGTGGAGGGGCCTGGGGAGGATCCAGCCCTTAGAACCAAGAAACAAAGTGTGAGGGGAAAGCCCTTGAAGTCACGACGGCCTTATGGAAGGTGGAACAGGAATCAAGGTGCTTTGGTACCGTGAGTGAAACACGACGAACACAGCACTGAGAAAGACAATTCGGCCAAAACCCGCTTCCAACGAAATGCTTGCTCCCTGGGGAAATCCTGTCAAAACTGCTGGCGGCAATGGAACGAAAAGGCCCAAAACACGTCCGTCAGAAACAACACCGTACAGGGACCGTCTTAGCACTATCATCACCCTTCGTGAATAGGGAAACATGAGGGAAAGTGGTCGCGGAAGCCTGACGAGAGTGCCCCATAGTGGTCTCTGAGACACCACACAGTCCAGGGAAATATGAACGATCATCATCTCTCGTGAGTAAGGGAGCATGAATGAAAAGGTTCTGGATTTTCAAGGACTCAGCGCCCTTCTCAATGGTAATAAAGAAGAGCGTCCAGGAAAACACCTCCAGCAAACAGCAGCCTTTCACTGGGGTCCAGATTCCACATTGGGTCTATGAGCATGGGAAGGATCCAGCACTTAGAACCAAGAAACAAAGTGTGAGGGGAAAGCCCTTGAAGTCACGACGGCCTTATGGAAGGTGGAACAGGAATCAAGGTGCTTTGGTACCGTGAGTGAAACACGA
>NW_023234960.1:0-377 GCF_002007445.2 Ailuropoda melanoleuca | reverse complement strand
TGAATAGGGAAACATGAGGGAAAGTGGTCGCGGAAGCCTGACGAGAGTGCCCCATAGTGGTCTCTGAGACACCACACAGTCCAGGGAAATATCAACGATCATCATCTCTCGTGAGTAAGGGAGCATGAATGAAAAGGTTCCGGATTTTCGAGGACTCAGCGCCCTTCTCATTGGTAATAAAGCAGAGCGTCCAGGAAAACACCTCCAGCGAACAGCAGCCTTTTCACTGGGGACCCCGATTCCACATTGGGTGTAGGGGCCTGGTGATGATCCAGCCCTTAGAACCAAGAAACAAAGTGTGAGTGTAAAGCCCTTGAAGTCACGACGGCCTTATGTAAGGTGGAACAGGAATCAAGGGGCTTTGGTACCGTGAGTGA
>NW_023234959.1:926-1125 GCF_002007445.2 Ailuropoda melanoleuca | reverse complement strand
TTCACCCAATGGGGAATCTGGGTCCCAAAGGAAACGTGGATGTTAGCTGGAGGTGTTTTCCTGGACGCTCTACATTAATACCAATAAGAAGTGTGCTGAGTCCTTGAAATTCTTGATCTTTTTCATTTATACTCCCTTAATTAAGTGAGATGATGTTCGTTGATAATTCCCTGGATTGTGTGGTGTCTCAGAGACCACT
>NW_023234959.1:0-738 GCF_002007445.2 Ailuropoda melanoleuca | reverse complement strand
CAAACATTGCATTGGTTTCTGGTTTGGCCAAATTTTGTTTCTCAGTGCTGTGTTCATCGTGTTTCACTCACAGTTACCCAGCACCTTGATTTTTGTTCCACGTTCTATAAGGCCGATGTGAATTCTAGGGCTTTATCTTGGCACTTTGTTTCTTGGTTCTAAGTGCTGGATGCTTCCAAGGCACATTTACCCAATGGGGAATCTGGGTCCCAAGGAAATGCGGATGTTAGCTGGAGGTGTTATCCTGGACGCTCTTCTTTAATACCAATAAGAAGGGCGCTGAGTCCTCGAAATTCTTGAACGTTTTCATTTAGACTCCCTTATTTAAGTGAGATGATGTTCGTTGATATTTCCCTGGATTGTGTGGTGTCTCAGAGACCACTATGTGGCACTCTCGTCAGGCTTCCGTGAACACTTTCCCTCATGTTTCCCTATTCACGAAGGATGATGATAGTGCTAAGACGGCCACTGCACAGTGTTGTTTCTGACAGAAATGGTTTAGGCATTTTCGTTCCATTGCCACCAGCAGTTTNCACCAGCAGTTTTGATAGGATTTACCCATGAAGCAAACATTGCATTGGAGGCTGGTTTGACCAAATTTTGTTTCTCAGTGCTGTGCTCATCATGTTTCACTCACGGTAACAAAGCACCTTGATTTTGTTTCACTTTCTATAAGGCCGATGTGACTTCAAGGGCTTTATCTTGGCACTTTGTTTCTTGGTTCTATGTGATGGATGC
>NW_023234958.1:0-995 GCF_002007445.2 Ailuropoda melanoleuca | reverse complement strand
AAAACAAGTCTTAATAAATTCAAGAAGATTGAAATCCTACCAAGCATCTTTTCCAAGCACCGTGATATAAAACTAGAAATCAATTACAATAAGAAAACTGGAAAAATCACAAATATGGAGATTAAACAACATGCTACTCAACAACCAGTGGTCAGTGAAGAAATCAGAGAAATCAAATATACCTGGAGAAAAATGAAAATGGAAACAAAACAGCTTACAATCTATGGGACACAGCAAAAATCGTTTTAAGGGAATATTAAGGTCCATCTTAAGAAACAAGTAAAATCTAGAATAAACCATATAACCTTATACCTAAAGAAACCAGAAAAAGAACAGAGCCCAAAGTTAGTATAATAAGGGAAAGATGAGAGGTGAAATGAAATAGAGACGCCCAAAATTAATAGAAAACACTAATAAAATTAAGAGCTGGTTCTTCAAGACGATAAACAAAATTGACAATCCTTTATGCTAGACTCATCAAGAAAAAAGAAGTCACTAAGTAAGTAAAATAAAAAATGGAAAAGAAGTCACAAGAGATACCACGGAAATACAAAAAAATTATGTGAGACTACTATGAACAGTTACATGTCAACAAATGGAACTACCTAGAAGAAATGGATAAACTTCTAGAAACAATCTTTTAAGACTGAATTAAGAGGAAATAAACAATCTGAACAGACTAATTACTAGTAATGAAATTGAATCAGTAATAGAAGCTTCCCAACAAACAAAATCTCAGGACCAGATGGCTTCACAGACAAAATCTACCAAACATTTAAATAAGAATTAATACCTATCCTTCTCAGACTACAAAATATCAAAGAGGAAGGAATGCTTCCAGACTCATTCTATGAGGCCAGCAATACCAAAACCAGACAAAGGCACCACAAAAACAGAAAATTACAGGCCAGTCCCTGATGAACACAGATGCAAAAATCCTCAACAAAATATTAGCAAACCAAATTCAATAATGCAGTATAAAGTTCATACACTAC
>NW_023234957.1:0-995 GCF_002007445.2 Ailuropoda melanoleuca | reverse complement strand
GCAGCTCACAGGCTGCCAGTAGCTGTTTTGGGGTAGGACTCTTCGGGCTGTGCATATGCAGCTTAGTATTTAACCAAGACTCAAGGGGATCTCTCTGCAGATTTGATTTCTCTCTTTGTGCAGCTTCCTTCCTCAAGTACTCTGTCCTGCAAATTTCAGTTACCTCATCAGCTCTGAACTTTTATCTTTCCTCTACTGAGCAATACTGCTTCTCTCTAATTGGACTGTATTTACCTGCTCTGTGGTTTGGAAAGTGACCCAAGTCAAAATTTGGGGTGAATGCGGAGCTTACCTTAAATATTTCCTATCTTTAAGGAATCGTAGTCCTGTGTTGAATGCTGTTCAGTGTCTGAACACAGCTACTGTATTCTACAATTTCATAGCTGCCTATAGCAGAAGAGTATGGCTAATACATATTACTTCAGCATGTTGGGAAACAGAACTATATTTAACTTTTAAATAATACATTTCTATTTTGTTGAAACCAGGAAAACATATAATTGCATTTTTGACGTTTATCTATTCTACTGTTCACCTTATCCAGCCAAGTATGTACCAAGAAAAACAAAATATCACCACTCACAGCTAAAACATCATCTAAAAACATTTTTCAGATTAATGCTTAGTAGGCTAACTAAACAATTAGTTTTTTAAAAACACCAAACCAGCGTTTATAACATACGAATTACTCTATAATTTACAGACTTCGTTTATGTATACTACTTTATTGGATTTTAATAATCATGCCAGCTATGAATCACAGCCACTAAATAAAATATAAGAATGTGATCATCATCACATTATCATCGTCACCATAATTCATATTGTAAAGGAGGAAATCAAGACATAAAATGGTATATTATTGGTTAAGTGGTAGAGCAAGGGTTTATACCCATTTCTTCTCTTTGAATATATGCTGTTCTTTCTCTATATTAACCATATATTGTTGTCATAATCTCTTGGAAGCCTAAGGTGCTATAATATATTTCTCATAA
>NW_023234956.1:0-995 GCF_002007445.2 Ailuropoda melanoleuca | reverse complement strand
CTGCCATCAGGCTTGTCCAGCTCCAGGCCCGGAGGACTTGGTCCGATGTTGGCACTGCCCTGGCCTGTCAGCCATTTGCCAGCGGCCAGCCACGGGCAAGCACGCCAGGCTGCTCTGGGCCGGATGCAGGGCACTGAGCCCGGAAGGGAGGCAGCCTCACCAGGAGCAGAGCGAGCCAGGCACCCAGACAGATGGCCCGCACCCGTGTGAGAGCCCCACACACAACAACCAGGGCATAGGACCCCTCACCCAACCCCTCAGCAGGACACGAGCAGGCCCCCAAACTCATGGCCCACCCTGACCCCATCCTGGAGGAGTGATGCCAGTGACACTCCAGGCCCCGCAAAGCTGCGGCCACACAGGCCACTGGAGACGGCGGAGCACCAGGGGCCAGCTCGGAAGCACAGGGTCCACCAGGCTTTGCTAGGATTCAGGCAGGGGACAGCCGGCCCTGAGCCCATGACAGGGCCCCTGCCCAGGCTCCAGCTTCCTGTCCCCAGAGGAGCCACAGCCAGCTGCCAGCGCTCGCACAGCCGTCTAGAGAGCTCCCCCGCTGGACACACAACCCTGCTGACTGATAACGGGGAGCAGTGGGTCCTATTCTGGGCTCGGCCAAGTGCTGGGCGTGGCTCTCTGCAGGCCACAGGGCCCAGGACCCCCGAACTCTGCCAACTATAGCCTTGTCCCCAGCGTTTGGCCCCGTGGCTCCCCTGGGCCCGCAGTGAGGTCCCTACACCCTGGGAAGCACGTAACCCGAACAGGTCCCGCTCTGGGAATTGGACTTGCATCAAGTCAAGCTACCATTGGACCAAAGGGGAAAAGTGTGCAGTTTGAAGCCGGATCGAACTAACCCCCTTCTGAGGTCACTGCCCATGTGACTTCAACAGACTCTGCTCGCCCAGGCCTGCCCCAGCCTGGGCCTGCGTGCCCCCTCGGAAGATCAGGGCGGTGAGCTCACCCACATTCCCAGTGTGTGCCCAAACCCTGGTGAAGAG
>NW_023234955.1:0-995 GCF_002007445.2 Ailuropoda melanoleuca | reverse complement strand
CTCTCTCTCTCTCTCTGAGACAAATAAATAAAATCTTTTTACAAATAAATAATTAGAGAAGAAAGTGGGAATAACAAGACCAGCTTGAGACTGATGGTAACAAGAAGTTAACTATCAGTAGTTTGCTCAGCAAATTTTGGGAAATCCTGATAGGTGTCCTACCAGTACCAGGCATCAGGTATACGAAAAGGAACAGATATAAAGAAAAATATTTTGGGTTACTTTATCAAATGATATCACACAACAATCCTATTTACTGATTGTTGTTATTTTTCTAACATACAATTTGAAATTAGTTGCATATTGAAAAGCTTATGTTTTTACCCAGTCTGGAATTTGAATAATTCTACAAAAATGTTTGCTTTTGCCTAAAGTTCAAATATTCACAGAAATGTAAACACTGAGGATATAAATTTGAAGTGGATGTTTTGACTCATCATGATCAACAAAATACACAATAAACTCTGGGTGTCAAAGAAAAGTTGATAATTTTTAAAAATTCTGTAATAGTAATATATTACTAATATGTTAGATCCTAGACTGCTCTAAACTTAAAATTCTGACAAACTGAAATTAAGAAGAACAGCAAATAGAAAAATATATAGTGTTGATATTTGGTAAGTGGATTACATTTATATATTTGACTTAACACAGAACTTTATTTTAGGGCGTCTTCATTGTGAACTTTCCCAGCATGATTTAATAAAACTGTAGCATGTGAATGAATATACAAACTAGTGTAAGAGTCATTACTTTCATTAAGAATATTACAGTGAATAAATTAACCCCAAACAATAAAACCTGAGCAGTTGATATATGCAAGTCATTTACATCTTGTAGACTCATTTGGGGTAGGGAAAAATAAATGTGTTATGGTGGAGGTTTCATTAGCCCTTGCATTTCAATTGACTTCAAAAGCACACAATAAGAATACAAAGGCAATAAATATCATCCATAAACAAGAATACCATACAGGATTGTGGCTTTTTTTTTTT
>NW_023234954.1:0-995 GCF_002007445.2 Ailuropoda melanoleuca | reverse complement strand
AAAGTAACACACCCAGGGGTGCCTGGGCTCCTCAGTCAGTTGAGTGTCTTACTTTTGGTTTTGGCGCAGGTCATGATTTTGGGGTTGTGGGATGGAGCCCTGTGACGGACTCCATGCTCAATGTGAAGTTTGCTTGGGATTTTCTCCCTTTCCAGCTCCCTTCCCCACTACTCCTCCCCCTGCTCAAGTTCTCTCTCCCTCTCTCAAATGAATAAATAAATAAAATCTTTTTAAAAAAAGTAAAATACCCACAACCCACTATCTAAAATGCTGAAATATGTTTCCTTTATAATTAGTCTTTTTAGAATAAACCACAGGTTATTTTCCTCAAATATTATAAAACTTTCCTATTTTCATAACTGTACATGCAAACTAAAGAGGATCTCACCTTAATTATGAGTATTTAAGATAAATAATTATGTTATTCATGTAACCTACCTCAGATTTATAATCAAACTCATAGTCTATTTTCCAGAAAAGAAGGTCTACCTTCTTTAGGTTCATCTAAAACATTTTGCTCATGGAAACAAAATGCTATTGAAGATTTTTGCCATCAGGCAAATATATAAGGATTCCTACTTGCCTTTACTTTCCCCATTCATGCCCCCAGTACTAGACTCATTAGGGGAACAAATCCACATACTTGGAAGTGAGTAATTACTGTTCTTGGTCATAAACGCTATTGTGTTAACATGAGATCTAATATTGTTCTTCTTCCTAATTTCACCTGAATATTTAGCAAAACATTTTTTCTTTTTTATGTAAGTCTTAAGAACCATATCAAGTTAAAGCCTTAAAATTGTCAATTAATAGTAAAATTACTACTCTGTCTTTAATTGATCTTTTCACATTTAATCCCTCCACCCCCTTTTTCCTTGGAAATGAAAGAAGAAGAAAAAAAGAGATAAGGTCATATTTGGGGGCAAGCAATATAGGGTGTTGACAAAGAACTGCAAAAACTGGGACATTGTCTTGAAATAAAATTGATGGCGTGG
>NW_023234953.1:0-995 GCF_002007445.2 Ailuropoda melanoleuca | reverse complement strand
TCGTAAGTCTAAATGTGTGAGCCTGAAATGCTACACATGGGCCTCTGGCATCCAGAAGTTTCAGGCTGCACAAAGCCAGGGCCACCATCTTCCCAGGTAGAACCCATTTTGATCTTTGGTTCATTGGGGACCAGGAGGCCAATCGCAGGATGGGGGGGCTTTCACCCGGATTTCCCCTCCCAGCAGTGGCCAGAGCATTTGGAAAGGCCCCGTGGCTCGTTCCCATTCTTCATGGGAGCCAAGCTGGGCCAGAGCAGCAGCTATGGCTAGCAGCCTGCGGACGTGGGAACGGGGATGGAAAAGAAAAAAACAGGAGGAGTTGGGAGAAAAGGAGAAGTTTCCTTTTATGCTGCACGTTGGGTCTCTGCTTTGGATAGTTCTAAGACTTTCCAAAGCCTTTCTTCTGGTTCAGGAACAGGGCTGTGCCTCTTGCTCTCTGCTGTTCCTTGCAGCGGGGAGGGGGCTGCCGAGGGGACAGTGTGGCACTCTGTAGGCAGGAAGATGCTCTCCTGTGCCACCTTCCTTCCGAGGCATAGACTGCAAAGTCTGCGTCTCAGAACTTGTTAGAAATGCATATTCTCACTTCTCAACCTGGACTTACGGATTGGAAATTCTGGGGGTGGCACCCCGCACCCCAAGCAATCTCTGCTCTAACAGTCCCACCGGTGATTCTCATGCAAGCTACCTGCATAAATTGCTGAGTCCCATCCCTGGAGGTCGTGATTAAATTGGCCTAGGTATAGCCTGGGCACTGGGGTTTTGCAAGCTCCCCGGGTGACTCTCGTGTGCAGCCAAGGTTGACAAACACGCCTCCAGAGCCATGCCTTTCCGAAGACCTTCCTGCGGGGACGGAAAGCCCCTAGGCACCGTCCACCATGGGAGCCAAGCCCGTGGCCCCTGGGCACTCGAGATGTGGCCCCAGCAACTGAGGAGTGGAGTGATAAATTTTATTTAATTCCGATTCATTTAAATCTAAATAACTGCAGGGCCCGTGG
>NW_023234952.1:0-995 GCF_002007445.2 Ailuropoda melanoleuca | reverse complement strand
ATTTGACAGAGAGAGACAGCGAGAGAGGGAACACAAGCAAGGGGAGTGTGAGAGGGAGAAGCAGACTTCCCAAAGAGCAGGGAGCCCGATGTGGGGCTCGATCCCAGGACCCTGGGCTCATGTCCTGGGCCGAAGGCAGACACTTAACGACTAAGCCACCCAGGTGCCCCAATTTTTCTTTTGATTCTTAACTCCATTGCTAATCTTCATCACCAAATGTGCCCCTAAATTTGAGATAGCCCCAAATCCTAATCTGAGGCTTTACTTCAACTTCTAACCCCACCCCATCCTCACCCCAATTCTAACCTGGGCCCTGACCTTAGCTGTAGCCCTCACCCTAATTCCACTGGTAGGCAACCCAGGATTTCCTCAAATTAAGTCACAAGTTTTGCTATACTTGTGTTCCTCCTGAGCTTGGGGTTACCTAATATTTGTTCTTAAATTAGACCTTTAAATAATCCACTTTAGCGTCATTCTGAACAACGATATTCCAGAAATCACCGTTTTGGTATGCTGGTTATATTTTTTTCAAATAGATGTTATTACAACACGGTTGACGTTTTTGAGCCGCTTCTCCACGCACCATCTACCTGAAGCTACCCCCATACCACCCGCATGGTGCGGGGCGCTTAGGCAAAGACTGAGCGGTACCGGAGCCTAAGCCCCACGCACTTCCACTCCCCACCTACGCGGAGCGGCAGCCTTACCGCCGGGCCAGGGGGGCTGCAGCGCCCCCTGCTGGCCGAGTCTGAGAGCTGCTCCCGCTTGGCTCCCTTCCCTCCTCAGCTGTAGGCACAGGGGCTGGCGACACGTGGGGTGTGGGGTGGACACAAGCCTGAGGTCAGAGGATCCAGGAACAGGGGCTGGGCCTGCTGGGAGGGGTAAGGTGCAGGGTAAACTCAGAGAGAGAGAATTGTCAGGGTTGGGACTAGGGGTCAGAGCGAGTCTGGGTAGGAATAAGTATGAAGTGGGGTGGGTGAGGACAGGAGGAGGTG
>NW_023234951.1:0-995 GCF_002007445.2 Ailuropoda melanoleuca | reverse complement strand
GAAGCAGGCTCCCAGCAGAGGAGCCTGATGTGGGGCTCGATCCCGGAACACCGGGATCACGCCCTGAGCCGGAGGCAGACGCTTAACGACTGTGCTACCCAGGCGCCCCAGTGGTTATTAATTTTAAAACACTTTTATCATTAATGAAATTGGGTGTTTTGGCTACTTTGTACCAGCCAATTCCATTTTTTCATGAATTGTTCATAATCTTTGACCATTTTTCTACTAGGGTTTTGACTCATCGTATTCATCTGTGAAAGCTCTTTGTATTTGGGGATATCAGAGCTTTGTTTGAAATGTTTCTTGTAAATATGTTTCCCAGTTACAGGAGTCCTCCCCGTCCTTGGTTTTGCTCTCGTGGTTTCAGCTACCCACCTGCAGTCAGCTGTGTTCAGAAAGCAGATGATCCTCCTTCTGATAATCTGTCAGTAGTAGCCTAAGTGTATGTTACAATGCCGATGTCATTCCCCTCCCTTCGTCCAGCACTAGACCTCTTATCATCTCACATCATCATAAGAAGGGTGAGTATAGCTACAATAAGATATTTTGAGAGGGAGAGAGACCACATGCACATAACTTTTATTACAGTATATATTGTTATGATTGTTCTAATTTATTATTGTTGTTAATCTCTTTCTGTGCCTAATTTATAAATTAAACTTTATCATAGATATGTATGTATAAGAAAAAACATAGTATATATAGTGCTAGGTACTATCTTGCATCCACTGGGGGCCTTGGAACTATCTCTTGCAGATAAGGAGGGGACTGCTATAGTTAATTTTGCTTCTGATATTTTTTTTAAGTATTGAAATAAATAGTATATATGTGTGTGTACACATGAGTGGGTGGGGGTTAAAGCTATCTTTTCTTGGGTGGTTTCTTCTGCTATTTTGAGATTTATATATTCTTTTTTAAAAAAATATTTTATTTATTTATTTATTTGACAGAGAGAGACAGCGAGAGAGGGAACACAAGCAAGGGGAGTGTGAGAG
>NW_023234950.1:0-995 GCF_002007445.2 Ailuropoda melanoleuca | reverse complement strand
CATCAGGCTCCTCCGCTATGAGCCTGCTTCTTCCTCTCCCACTCCGCCTGCTTGTGTTCCCTCTCTCGCTGTCTGTCTCTATCTCTGTCAAACAAATAAATAAAATCTTAAAAAAAAAAAAAAGATTCTCCCTCTTCCTCTGCCCCTCCTCTCTCTCAAAAAAAAAAAAAAAGAGAGAGAGAGAGAGAAGCAATATATTACTCTATTACAATTTTGGTTTTTAGCATCTTGGTAGCTATATTTCCATTTAAAAGGTTTCTTTTATAATCTTATATATTTTATTTTAAATATTTAAAAACATTACTCCAGAGAGGGGTCTATAGAGTGCACCAGAAAGCCAAAGGGTTTCGTGGCCCAAAAGAAAGTTTAAGAATTCCTACCTTGGATGAAGATCAAAGAATTAAACATATAAATGCAAAATAATTAGAGAAGCCCTACATCATGGTATAATCTAATGTGAATGCTATAACACAGACTTTAAGTACTACAGGATTTCTTCCTCCTAACGCTATAATTTGATTCAAGATACCATGTTTTTTGATGATTTTTGACAGTTGTATACACTCATGAAATCATGATCACAGGAGGAATTAAAACAAAACAAAAACAACCTAAACAGTGGCAGATTTTCAAAAAATTTCTTATCTGGGGCACCTGGGTGGCTCAGTTGGTTAAGTGTTTGCCTTCAGCTCAGGTCATGATCGCAGGGTCCTGGGATTGAGTCCCACATCAGGCTCCTTGCTCAGCGGGGAGTCTGCTTCTCCCTGTCCCTCTGCCCCTCCTTCTGCTTGGGCTCTCTCTCTCTCTCAAATAAATAAATAAAATCTTTTTTTTTTTTTAAAAAAAGGAATTTCTTAACTCCTAGCATCTAGAGAGTATCCTAAGATTCCAGAGAGGGAAAATATGACCTACAAGGGAACAAGAATATGATTTTAGGGGCGCCTGGGTGGCACAGCGGTTAAGCGTCTGCCTTCGGCTCAGGGCGTGATCCCGGC
>NW_023234949.1:0-1511 GCF_002007445.2 Ailuropoda melanoleuca | reverse complement strand
AATACACGGGTCTGTGCTGTCATCTTTCCACAGGGAGGCTGTGTGTGGCCAATCCTGTCTGTGAACTCCGCTGATGCAGGGAGACCCAGCACGTTCTGCTTTTGAGTCCCTCTGCTACAGAGGGACCCTTAGCTCTCTTTATATGAACATAGCCCGTCTCCCCTCCAAGACTCCCTGCACGAAGGACCCTGCCTTTTGCCTCCTGCTAGCCGCTGGGCTTGGCACAGCGCCTAGCTAGGTATGTGCTCCAGAAACACGGGTTCCCTTCCCTTGCTCTTGTATGGCTGGCCTTTATGATACCCAGGTGAAGACGACTTTGGGATTCTCTGATTATCCAACTTGCAGCCAGCCCACTTCCTGGACGCTGCAAGCTGCAATGGAAATGGTCTTTGTCCTTGGAACAAGGGATTGCAAATGCAGATGCATGGGTGTGGGGAGGAGCTGGTGGTACCACAAAAGAGAGAAGCCTACCACCTGGGTCTCTAGGGACACCTCAAGTCCGCCTGGGTGGGCAGCTCCTCTCAGCTCCTCTCCATGCTGGTTTCAGGTGACTATGGACCACGTGCTGCCAGACCTTTGCTTTGTCAAGGGAGGCAGAAATCTGAATTTTGATGTGAAATTTCCTGATGTAACAGTGTTGGTGTTAAATCCATCATTTTAAAAAAGCCACTGCGATCAGATCCAACAGAACACAGGTCTGGGCTCCCTGTCTGCCTATAAGGGAACTCTGATTTAACACTATTTTAGGCATAAGGCCGAAAAGATGGCAGGAAGGGCCAGGATGTGTAAGGGTCTGCAGGAGCCACTCAGGATGCCTTCCCTCCCTCTTCCTGCCCTCCCACCGTGCAGAGGGCACAGAGGCTCTCCTGTTCTGTGCATGCAACTGTACCTCCCTGACTGGATGCAGTCCTAAAAGGCCATCCCCTGCTCTAGCGCTCTTGGAGGTCTTGGAGCCTCCGCCTCCCCCCACCCTCTCAGTCCAACCTGACCATTCTCTTTCCTTCCTTGTGGGTAAATGAGGGGAAAAAACCCATCAAGTCCTGTGCTTTCCACAGCTTGGCAATGTTCGACTCAAATGTCTTCTCAGCAAATCTCCCTGTTTTCAATTACCTCCTAACTTACCTCCAGGGAGCCCAGCCAATTGGGAGGATTAGTAAAATAATGAGTTTAAATTATTTAGTTCCCCTCCCCACCATCTTTATTCTGTGGCAATATTGAATTTAATCCAGGTCCAGATGCATTGGGTGATACATGACAGGTTATGGCTAATAACTGATCTCATTTTCAAATTAATATGCAAATTCCCTCAGAGCTAAGGAATGCAATGAAGGAGGCCAGTTGGGAACAGCAGGGAAGAGAGGTGTGAGTAGGGAAGGAGCAAGAGGGGAGAGGAGGCTGCAGTGTCGCCCCTGTCCCCTCCCTGGTGTAATCAGAATCTTCATATGAGAGACAGGGGAGGGGAAATTTGATAACATGGAAAATCAACTTTGTCAAACAGAATCCCCGAGTGT
>NW_023234948.1:0-1612 GCF_002007445.2 Ailuropoda melanoleuca | reverse complement strand
GTGAGGGCTTTTGGAGGGGTCCCAAGATCTTGGAGCACAGAGCCTGGCGAGCCCACCTCTTCCAGACAGTCTCAGGGAAACTGAGGGAGTAGAGTTGAGTCCTGAGTGCAGTGACTGGAGAGAGTTGCAGACTGAGCTGGAAGTGGGTAAGAGGTATATCAATTTTGAGATGTTGGGCTACCCAGGAGGAGCAGTAACTGGAAGAGATGTAGGACCAGGGAGGATTGATTGCTTGATCTGTCCACACAGGCACACCCCCCCCACACACCCACACACCCATGCACCCACGCACCCACCCATGCATCCCACACAGGCATTCAGGCATCTAAGAACAGGATGGCGGTGGGTGGAGGGAAGGAAAAAGTGAAGAGAAGCAGAAGCTAGAAGGGAGAAGGAGGAAGCTTGGAGGGACAAGTAAAGAACTNCCAGGGAGGATTGATTGCTTGATCTGTCCACACAGGCACACCCCCCCCACACACCCACACACCCATGCACCCACGCACCCACCCATGCATCCCACACAGGCATTCAGGCATCTAAGAACAGGATGGCGGTGGGTGGAGGGAAGGAAAAAGTGAAGAGAAGCAGAAGCTAGAAGGGAGAAGGAGGAAGCTTGGAGGGACAAGTAAAGAACTTCTGGCAAGGTGACAATTAGAGCCAGGTAAGGGGACAAGATAAGAGGTGGAGGAGAGGAAGATAAGCCCCTGGGGGGGGGAGTGGCCAAAATGACATGGGTCAGCTTCATTTTTTGCCATAGAAAAATAAAATTCTAATGAGTCAGAGCATATAGAGTAAAAAGTTCCCTCTCCCTCCTCCAGGACCTTCCTTTTCTGCCCAGACATCACTGTCCAGAGGTAACTGTGGTTAATGATACGGGAGACAAGCTTCTCAGCTATGTTCGGGGGCATAATGACATCTGTCAAAAATGAGACCTATGCTTGATACACAACTTTGTTTTTTCTACCTGATGTATATAAACACACATGATTCCTATATGCCAATAGAATTCTTTCTCATTCCTTATAGTGGCTGCCTTGTATTCCATCCAACAGTTTTATTATAATGTACTTCGTGAAGATTTTCGGGGGTCCCGTCCTATGGGTGGGTTTCTGTATTAAGCAGGTGCATCTTGAAACAAGTAAGATGTGATCCCTGTGCTCCAGGTGCTCACAAGAGAGGACAGGAGAGAGACATGTGTATGTCATACAAAGTATGACAATGGGAGGTTTATAAGAATTATTTACAAAGTGTTGTGGGGCTATCATGAAAGAAACCCTTTTTCTTCCAAAGAAGCCACTAATCAGCCTTTATAGTAAAGTCTCCCTCTGCAGCCTGCAGATAAAGCATCAGAAGTCAAATCTTCCAGTTGATCTCTTTTCTCTTATTTCTCTGTCCACATTCACAGCTAAAGAAATGGGAGCTGGGGGTCTCTGGCCACTTCATCAAGCTGGAAACAAAGCTCTTATTGTGGGAACAGTGTTTTCCCTGAGTCTATATAATGTAGCCCCCACACGGCAGAGAACTGCACCGAAAATGCAATATATCATCACCAGGGCACTCTTCTGCCAACCATGTTGCGGGTGGGGTGGGGGAGGGGGCAGAGATGGGGGAG
>NW_023234947.1:0-2700 GCF_002007445.2 Ailuropoda melanoleuca | reverse complement strand
CCTTGCTTGTGTTCCCTTTCTCGCTGTCTCTCTCTGTCAAATAAATAAATAAAATCTTAAAAAAAAAAAAAAGAATGAGAGACACAAGAGGTAAAGGAGTAGAAAGAGGGAAAGAGTGGGAGGGAGGGAAGATGGATGGAAGACAATGAGAATGAGAACAAATACAGTTACTAATAATGGGCACATCATTTCAGCTTCTGGTTCCAGACATGTCCGAAGCCAGGCAATTCCTGGACTTCCATGTTAAATGAACCAGTGGATCATAGGATAAACTAGTTAAAATTATTTTTTGACACTTGCAACTTAGAAAGTCCTGATTCATATACTCTTTGGCCTTAAGATTAAGACACAACTGCACATGGCTAGTTTGGTTATTTTGCCTGTTATTATGAAGGCTACAAGTGATATTCCATAGGAAAATACAAAGAGCAGCTCACAGGCCCTCAGCTGGAACTGGAGAAGACTGGAAGCCATACGATGTGGATGAAAGGCACATAAGAGACAATATAAAGATCATTCCAAGCGGAGGGATGAATGTGAGTGAAAGGCAGTGTGTCAAGCACTGTTCATCTGATGACCCCATCCCCACTGGCATTTCCTTCTCCTCAGCCATCTTCCAGGTAGGGGCAGCCATGACAGAGTGCTGGCCAATGAAATGTGAGCCCAAGACTGCTGGGTAGGGCTTCTGAGAAAGCTTCTACTTTACTGAAAGGAAAACGAAAACGAAAAAAAAAGACACAACAAGCTGGCACAACCTTTTTACTCCTACCCCTTTCCACTTCACCATTTCCTTGCCTGGAATATGGAAAGAAAATCAGGGATGCAGCAGCCATATTGGGAACATGAGGTAGCAATCATGAGGACAAAAGCAAACATACTAAAGATGGTACAGCAGAAAAGCAGAAAGAGTATGGGTCCCTAAACTCACTGCTGATGAGTTACATTACCCCTGAACTTACCGCCTCCCTCTGAATTTTTCTGACGTAAATTCCATCAGTTTGTTTAAAATTTGGCAAATTATAGGTTCCATTACATGAATCATTCCTAACCGATATAGAGATGTCGGAAATTACAGAGTATGTATGAGAAAATCAGAGCTGCAGTCTGGCAGTTAAACACTCACAGGGCATATGCATATCTGTTCTGTTGGTACCTACCACTGCTGAGAAATTTGTTAAATAATTTGAGAATGACCACGCAGAATAACACGAAGTCTAGTAAACTGAACGGTCTGAAGCTGGAAAGAGACTGGCACTGGGTTGTGCAGGACCCACGATTCAAGTGAACAGTATATACTCGTTCTAGGAGTAGAACTTTATTTAGCAGAGAAGCTATAACATTTCTACGTACGTGTGGATGAAACACAACATATTCATGGGTGAACTAGTGCAAGAGTGAGAAGAGCTCCGGGAAATCCGCTTACATTAGCATGTAAACCAGGAAGAACTCCACAGTATACTGTGGTAACAGTTTGATTCTGTGACCTCTTAGTCCCTCAATTCACCCCTGGAAGTATATTTTAAAAATTGACTTAAGAATATTTGGGTTATAAAACTCAGAGCCTAGAATAAGTCATTAGGTGGCTGAAAACACCTGGCTTCTCACAGAAGCTATTCGCTTGAGTTGGCTAATTTACATGCGAGAGTGAGAGAAAATGAAGTTCAAGCTTTTCTCAAAATAACCTCTGGAATGGGAAAGCATCTTACATGAAACAATTTCAAATATAATTACACAAAATGGAAGTTAAAACATTGAGCATAAAATTCCAATTAAAGGAAATGGGAACGAGAAAGAAAACTGTGATAAAATGGCTGCTGCCTGATTTTTAGGTTATATAACTTAATTTGACTTAAGATTTTTTTTTAACTTTCTTATTCTTAATTAACTGCTAAAATGATAAACTGGGCAGTTAAGCTTTCTTTTCCTCTTCGCAGTACAGAGCTAGTGGATGAATAGTCCAACTATCCTAAAATGCAGACCCTTTATTATTATTATTATTATTATTTTTATTGTTTGAACCATTATTGAAAATGAATGCTTACACTGGCCTAAGTGCAGGCTGACTTAGGAATAAGAAGCTGGCTTCGTAGGCGCATTATTCCATTTGCAAACACTCCATGGGGCACAAATGCTCCAACATGGTATTTCTCTAAGTGTAAAGTCTACTTTTTCAGAATAAATCATTTGCACACAAGCTGACAGGCCTAATACCCTGATGGACAAGAGCAAAGACCAACTTTCCCTTCCTTGTTCCTTTCAAGTTGAAAAATCAATTGGAGATGGCTTTTCTGATCTGATTTTTTTTTTCTTGACAAGGGCACCAGAAAATAAGTTCCCCTATTGCTAACTTAAAATAGAAACTGGAAAACACTACTCCGAAATACTGCTGCAATTTGTCAAGCAAAACCAGTTTTTCCTCTACCTTCCGCAACTCACAGCAATCTTTCTGAAAACAGAAGTACTTCCAGCTCATTAAAAATACTATTCCAGAACGATCTGTTCTATAACTTGTTGTAGGAAAATACATGCTGCCTAGATGATATCTATCAATATTTACACTTAAATATTCTCTTTCTGGATCCTTATGGAAGTAAACTGATATCTTTATTCATAAACTTGATTCATAAAGCTTTTTAAGTCTACAAAGCATGTCTGTGTGTCTGTTCATACATTTCTTTCTTTCTTTCTTTCTTTCTTTCT
>NW_023234946.1:0-995 GCF_002007445.2 Ailuropoda melanoleuca | reverse complement strand
CTGCCTGTGTTCCCTCTCTCACTGGCTGTCTCTCTCTCTGTCAAATAAATAAATAAAATCTTTAAAAAAAATCTAATTTGTCTGATATAAGGATTGATTACTACCCCAGCTGTCTTTGGATGTCCACCACCTTAATTTCAATCTGGAGATGTCTTTGGGTCTAAAATGAATCTCCTATAGACAGCATTTTGGTGGGTCTTGCTTTTTTATCCAATCTGATACCCCTGTGTTTGATTGGGGCATTTATTCCATTTACATTCAGAGTAACTATTGAAAGATATGAATTTAGTGCCATTGTATTACCTGTAAAGTCATGGTTTCTGTATATTGTCTCTGTTCCTTTCTGGTCTATGTTACTTTTGTGATCTCTCTTCACTCACAGGATCCCCCTTTAATATTTCTTGCAGGGCTGGTTAGTGATCACAGATTCTTCTATTCATTTTTTATTTATTTATTTTTTAAGATTTTATTTATTTATTTGTCAGAGAGAGAGAGAGAGAGCACAAGCTGGGGGAGTGGCAGGCAGAGGGAGAAGCACGTTCCCCATTGAGCAACAAGCCGAATGCAGGTCTTGGTCCTAGGACACTGGGATCATGACCTGAGCTGAATGCAGTTAACCGACTGAGCCACTGAGCATTCCTATCACAAATTCTTTTAGTTTCTCTTTGTCCTGGAAGCTTTTAATCTCTCCTTCTAGTTTGAATGACAGCCTTGCTGGATAAAGTATTCTTGGCTGCATATTTTTCTCATTTAGCACCCTGAATATATATCATACCAGTCCTTTCTGGCCTTCCAGGTCTCTGTGGATAGGTCTGTGGCCCATCTAATGTTTCTACCCTTGTAGGTTACCGACCTCTTGTCCCAAGCTGCTTTCAAGATTTTCTCTTTATTTCTGAAATTTACAAGCTTCACTAGTATATGTCAAGGTGTTGACCTATTTTTATTGATTTTGAGGGGGGTTCTCTGTGCCTCCTGGACTTGAATGCCTGTTTCCT
>NW_023234945.1:0-1901 GCF_002007445.2 Ailuropoda melanoleuca | reverse complement strand
AGTTGGGGTCCGCCTCGTCCTGAAGGCCCGCCACATGGCGAACGAGCTCCCGAACGTCGCGCTCCTGCTGCAGGTTCAGTTGGCCCCAATGTAAAGCTGGCCCAGACATACTGCCGCAACTTCTACCGCAACGCCCCACCGCGAGCTTGTGGCCGCTCTCGCGAGAGTTCACGCTCCCACTTCTTTGCGCCTCCGAGAGCCTCAGGACGCTGTCGCGAGAGTTCGCCTTAATGGTGCGCTGCTTCCACGCTGGTGCTTGAGTGCGCGGCCGGGCTGCTTTTGCCAGTCTCACCTCGGTACGTTAAGGAGCGTCCTCAAAGAATTAGCCGTTAGATTAATGATAGTAATACTAATGATACTAATGCAATTAATAATAGTAATCTCTGGCTAACCTTGGCTGGTGGCTTAACTTAGGATATTTCCAGAGCCGCCAGTCAGTTTTCATTCAGCGTACCTATTTGCACCTGCCTTTCCAGGTACCATGACCAGTTAGTTGTCCGTTCTTATCCCAGCTTTAGTTTCGCCTTTTAGTGGTGCTCTCTAATGATCGCTCAGTTTTACTCTGTCTACTCAGGTCACACTGCATGGTCCACACTACAGCAGGTATCAGCAAAGAGGCTTGTCTGGCCGAGACAGGCTGAGCGCTGCTCCACTGTGATTAGGAGCACCGAAAGGCGATTTTATCATCCCTGTTGATCAGGGATGGGGTATTGTCTTTGTTGTTCCTAATTAAAACTACCTTTGAACTAACTTTCTGTTTCAATATTGTATATAACCATTCCAGAAACCTGTTACATACACCTCTATTTTTTATTTTAGTGATCTGCTGGATTTTCAANTGGTGCTCTCTAATGATCGCTCAGTTTTACTCTGTCTACTCAGGTCACACTGCATGGTCCACACTACAGCAGGTATCAGCAAAGAGGCTTGTCTGGCCGAGACAGGCTGAGCGCTGCTCCACTGTGATTAGGAGCACCGAAAGGCGATTTTATCATCCCTGTTGATCAGGGATGGGGTATTGTCTTTGTTGTTCCTAATTAAAACTACCTTTGAACTAACTTTCTGTTTCAATATTGTATATAACCATTCCAGAAACCTGTTACATACACCTCTATTTTTTATTTTAGTGATCTGCTGGGTTTTCATGTGATTTATTACATTGCATTACTGTAGTAATAGATAGCTGATATACCACTGTCAATCCATTTCGGCTATGGAAACAAAATACCACAGACTATGTGGCTTATGAACAACAGAAATTTATTTCTCACCGTTCTAGAGGCCGGAATTCAAGATGAATGTGCCAACATGGGATTGGTGAGAGCC
This sequence comes from Ailuropoda melanoleuca, assembly GCF_002007445.2. Lineage (NCBI taxonomy): Eukaryota > Metazoa > Chordata > Mammalia > Carnivora > Ursidae > Ailuropoda > Ailuropoda melanoleuca. Next base: position 575 of record NW_023234945.1, on the reverse strand, counting down.
CTCTTCCTGGAGCAGACTTTTGGTTGTGTCGTCAATATGGTGAAAGGAGCAAAGGAGCTCACTGGGGCCTCTTTTATAAGGGCACTAATCCCTTTCATGAGGGCTCCATCCTTATGACCTGATCACCTCCAGGAGGACCAACCTGCTGATACATTGGTCATTAAGATTTCAACATATAAATTTTGGGGGGACCGTTCAGACACCATATCTAAAACATAGACTATCTAAAACATAGACTACAGGTGATTGCACAAATCTCACAAAGAGAGAATCTTAGTATTAGAAATGGTTCTATGGAAGGGGATTTTTACTCTTTTCCTGGGGAATTTTTTGTACTCCAGTTTCACCTATCATCTCTATATTTATAACTCTCACATCTGTGTAAGTTCACAATTTTCTTAGCACCCCAAATCTATAATCTAATTGGTTATCGTACATCTCTAAAAATCAAAGTATGGGGGCACCTGGGTGGCGCAGTCGTTAAGCGTCTGCCTTCGGCTCAGTGCGTGATCCCAGCGATCTGGGATCGAGCCCCACGTCAGGCTCCTCCGCTAGGAGCCTGCTTCTTCCTCTCC
>NW_023234944.1:0-995 GCF_002007445.2 Ailuropoda melanoleuca | reverse complement strand
ACAAAATAATGTTTGCCTGAAGAACAAATATACCACTAGAATTTGGATTTGCAAATTTCAGAATCTATAACCCAAACAAAATGGAAACCATACAGAAGGACAGAGGATGGATCCCCCATTCAGAGTTCCACTTCAACGCATGATCATCTTACCTCTCTAACGGCTCTTTCAGATTCACCAACATATTTATTCATTAATTCGGGCCCCTGAATGAAAAGAAAACAACTGGTCAATGTCCTTGTAAATGCAACCACATGTATGTCTTCCGATGAAGGAGAAAATGAATACATAAAAGAAGAAAAGGAGGAAAAAAATTAAAATCTGCTCTTAACTAAATTGGCTCCTTTAGCATCCTTATTTTCATTGGGTGTTATTCGTCCCTCAAATATTTAAGCCATTTTATATTCCAAAAACCACCATCAATGCAAAGGAAAGGCTGTAACTAAACATAACAGTTTAACTTTTTCTTCATCTACCTGTCAATGCATATTTTTCTACATATCAGGTGTAGTGCTAGGCACTGATGATAGAACAGTCTAATTTGGAAGACCAACAAAGAGATACCATCCATGTATTCCCAGATCTAACCAGTGGCTGGTTCTGAGTAGGTCTATATGTCATTTTGGATCCCAGTCCACTGGATCAATATCCCTCTCTGACAAGAAATAAGACCTCAGGGCTATTCTTCTTATGATTCCACAATAATTCCTGAGAATGGACTGGAAGTCATGTAGTCCATGATATTATCTTACAGTCCCTGAGTGTTTCCTATATAAATGCCATACTCGAGCTCTCTGCTCTCACTTGATTTGGCCATGTAGACACTAACTATATGAATCTGCAGGGCCAAACATGCTCTTCTTTGATTTAACTGAGTACAGTGAGAGAAAGTTCCCACAGCTGAGAAAGACATTTGGCATTATAGGACAAACTTTATACCAGTGTCTGAAGGGAACAGCTGTGGTTCTCAGGACAACAGAGTTTTTTTGTTTTGT
>NW_023234943.1:0-995 GCF_002007445.2 Ailuropoda melanoleuca | reverse complement strand
TTGGATGCAGCAGAGTAGAGAGGCCTCTGCTTTGAAAGTGCATAGTTCCTACCAAATAAAGGAGAAAAAAAGAATTTCTAAGAAGGAAAGATATTATAAGAAATCCTGGTGTCAAAAAGCCTTTGGTTGTAGGTGGAGAAGATCACTCTTGTCTTGAAGAATACTGTTTCCTAGACAGATGATAAGAAATGATCTAGGAGTAGAGATTATATAAAAGCTGCTAGTAACCAAGCTGGAAGCATTTGAAATTCATGAAAAATGACAGTGGATTGGGTCTGTGGATAATTTAAAATGTACTGTACCTGGGAGTTTAAAGAATAGGCTTATTTTATACACATTATAGCTTCTGCCATTATTTTCTTTGTGAGTATGGTCATTTGGAGGATTCAGAAAGTATAAGAAAGCAAAACAAATTACAAATTTAACTATATTTATTTAAATATGCTGAATCTTTGAAACAAAAGCTTCACGTAGATAATTACAACAGTAGCATCTCAGGGAAGAATGCATTGCTCTAAATATCCTCATTTTTCCAGGGGGCAGAAATGCCCTTAGCACTAAGAGCCTTAGTTCTCTCTAGTACTAAGATTCATTCTATGGGGCAACTGGATTTAATTTTATTGCATAATCTGAAGTATATTTGAAGGAAATATTGAGGCACATACATTAGATCCGAAAAGCATTTAAATACAATCAAGTCCAAGGCAGAAAGTAAATATAAACATAAATAATACATTGTGGCAATAGTCACTTTGAACTTATTGAGCTCTTTTAGGAATAACTGGCCATTCAAATAGCTTTTCATTGCAATCCTTGCCATATATATTTTTTTTAGTTTAAGAATAGATGAAATGAAAAGTCACTCAGTTAATTTGCAACATAAGATTCAATTACTGAAAATAAAATGATTTAGGTTTCCACTCATGAAACTACTCAAGGTCATGATTAAATAAACTAAACTAGAAGAATCTAGGCGCTCATGTTTTTGTCATGGA
>NW_023234942.1:0-995 GCF_002007445.2 Ailuropoda melanoleuca | reverse complement strand
TTTTTTCTCCCCAAGTTTTTGTTTAAATTTAAGTTAGTTAACATATAGTGTAGTATTGGTCTTAGGAGTAGAATTTAATGATTTGTCACTTATGTATAACACCCAGTGCTCATTACACCAAGTGCCCTCATCAATGCCCATCACCCATTAATCACTGCCCCCCCAAACAGTACAATACTTTTGAGTCTTGCTTTGTATTTTTGTTAGTGGGAACAGGAACATTGTTCAGTTTAGGGCTAATTATTTCCACTACTGAGGTAAGTTCTTTCTGTGTGGTCTATCCAATGCATCATGACTCCCAAAAGTTCTCCAGTCTGGCTGGTGAGAATGCCACTATTCCCAGCCTCATGGGAGCATCAAATGTTGTTATCTATAACCTTTTCGGTATTTCCTTCTCTAACCTCGAATTCTTTCCTCATGTGTGTGTACTGACCATTACTCAGCTAAATAATTGAGGGGGATTCTCTGCATATCTAGGGTTTTCTCTCTGTGCAACTCCTCTTTTTTTTCGTATCCTGTCCTGCAAATTCTAGTTGCCTTGGTCTCTCCAGATTTTTAGCTCCATTTCCTTTAGGAAGTCCACTAACCTCTCTTCACTGTGGTCTGGAAACTTTCTTAAGGCAGAAACCTGGAGAAAATTTAGAGCTCATTTGTTTCTTGCTTCTCAAGAATCATTGTCCTTTACTGCCTGGTGTATCTTAAGACTACTATTTTATAGATTTTGTCCACTTTTCCATGTTACATTAGAAGGATAAATCCAATCCCCTTTACTCCATCTTGGCCAGAAGTGGAAGTTTTGGAAGGGGATTTCAACTGGATGCATAATGCAAGTATTTTGAAGTTGCCCAAACTATATTATGTCCAAGCCACCTTGAAGTTTTATTTTATACTACCTGCAATGAAAAGTAGGTAGACGTTGCAGTGGGAAAGATCTAGTTTTGAATCTTGAAACTACTATTCAATAGGTATGTGATCTTGGGCAACAGCTGTGACTT
>NW_023234941.1:0-995 GCF_002007445.2 Ailuropoda melanoleuca | reverse complement strand
TGTAAGATATAAATGCACTTATACATAGGAATATATTTATGTATCCATAAACCTCTTGCCCCCTTTTCCCACCCTTCCTCCTAAAATCTGTCACAAAAGCTTATATAACCAGTCTCCCAGGGTAGGAGAAAGGAAGAAAAGGAATTAAATAAATGAAGCCAAGACTCTTCAGCGGAAGGAAGAAAAGATGAGAAACACATATAACATCATTTTCGTCTCCTCACACAAGGCGATTATATTTTGTCACTAATCACTTCAGGTGACTTGAGGGCATGGATTCTGGAATCAAAAAGACTTACAGATGTCCTAACTTTCCCATTTCCAGTCTCCATGCATCCTGCCTTCTCCATTAACCTTTTCCTATCTTTGCCATGACTGTCTGAAGGCATTTCTGCTTCTCTGCCGTCATCAGAGGAGCTAATACAGGTAAAGCGCACAGCACAGCACCTGGCACCTCGTATGCACTCAATCTCTGGTCCCTTCTTCCCTTTCCTCACTGTCAGTTGTGCCTAAGAATGTGTGCGTGATCTTAAATCATAAGAAATCTAGGCCACGTGAATGAACATTTTCTTGCAAACTCCAAATAGGCCACACAACTGTGTAGCAAAGTGAGGTTTGGGGTCTTCCCAAGGACCAAACATTTGAAAATGAGAAAAGATGCTGAATAAACCCAAACCACAGCCAGTTTGTAGTCATTCCTCTCTGGACCCGGCTCCAGAGCTGCGGCTAAACAGAAGGGCGCTGTCTGTTGGCCAGGTTTCACTTTCCAACACGTTTCCCAGTGGTCTTGGCCCCACTTGAATTCCCATCTGTGCGCCTCTGAACACTGTGCGCGCTCTGTGCCGAGGGGGCGCGGGCTCACTGCTGGAGCAGCTGGCGCGGGCTCTCCCGGGGGCTCTGCGGGCGGCTCTGTCTGGCCGGCTCCGTGGCTGAGAACGCGGCCGGGGCTGCAATCTGACGCTTCCTCAGACTGGAACCGAATGAGAACACGCTTT
>NW_023234940.1:0-995 GCF_002007445.2 Ailuropoda melanoleuca | reverse complement strand
CCACATTTAGGTTTGATGCTCTGGTTTATTGATTTTGATTGCATATGGTTTTCCATTGCATGGAAGTACCAGCAAAACTTTATGCTGGTTCAAGGGGCTTACCCTCTTACCCTTCAGGCCTAACCATGAAAAGGCATGTTTGTTGGTTCTGGAAGAATAAGAGGAACAGGAAGCAAAACCTCCAGTCAGCCTGCAGATCTAGACGTTGAAGCAAGCTATTCCACAGTTGAAAACAGAGTCGATGTGCAGACCCGCGGTCTCAAATACAGCTGCTCCAGCCGACGCACACCGTGCTTATGTTTTGGGGTGTTTTGTTATGTAGCAATAGCTGATAGAAACAAGTTCTGTGGTGGTAAACTATGTTTTGTCTAACAATACTTCAGTGCTTTCAAAATATTTTAAATTCTCCCTCACTCCTCAAGGATGTTTTTACTGAGTTCATAGTTCAGGGTCGATAACTGGTTGGGACGTTCCCCCCTCAATACTGTTAAGAAATTATCCTAGTTCTTCTGGCTTCCAGGGTTCTCACGTCACATCACAGTCTGAAACTACAATGAAATCACACTCTGGTTTTGGTATTCAAACTTTCACTACATTGTGTCTACCCATGATCTTCCTTTTATTAACCCTGCTTAGAATTTATTGGAGTTTTCGAATGTGAGGATTATGTCACCGTCCTATGGAATATCTCTGTTCCCTACTTCTCAAATTAGAATTGAACAGATATCTCTATCTTCCATGTTTCTTAACGGTCCCCTCATTTTATAATCTTTTTAAACTTTGTTCTCTCTACCGGACAATTGTGGAGAGTATTTTCCTTCCATCATCTGCTCTTCTCTGTGCATCAGATTTCTTATCTTAATGTGATAGTGAGTTTTAAACTTTCCTTCATTGTGCTTTGCAACCAGCCATCACTTGTTTTCAAATATACGTGGCTATTCATACAATATATTGTTACTTACTCATAATTTCATTCTTTTATTTTTTTATGATTT
>NW_023234939.1:0-995 GCF_002007445.2 Ailuropoda melanoleuca | reverse complement strand
TTACAGACAATAAAGGAAAACTGGAAGTTGCCACAGCGATTCGTATTATCTTTATCTTTGTTTCCTAGAGCAAAACCATTACACTATGTCCGCTGAGCAAGGGACATAAACTAAAGAATGGGGGATTGTGTGTCAGCACGAGTGTGCTTACTGAATTCTGTGAAAATAGTGTTACTTCATGACTTGTTTCCAAATTATAGCCATTTTATTTATGCTGGGGAAAATGCAGAATAAATTCAAGAGAATTCCAACTACAGAAATGCTTACAATTGTTGAATTATAGAGCAAGCAGTATGGAAACACAATTAAATTTTTGACTAGTCCAGTTAACTGTTGGCATCCCTTCCATGTTTAAGCTATCCTTAAGAGACATCAGTACTTCCTGAGGAAGAGAGGTGATAGGATTTATTTTCAAAATTTGAGCTAAATATTGTCCAAGACTAAATGAAAACTAATATGTACATAAGATAATATATAATTATATGTTTAATCTTATAGAATCCAAAGTTGCTCGTTACTTTCACTAAAGTAGGAAAAAAGAAATGTATAAACCAAAAAATAAGAAGAGCAAGGAAATCTGGGTTTGGGTCACAGCCCTGTCACTTACTAGTCACGTAACCTCATCTCCTCTGTCAATTCCTCAGCTGAAAACTTTTTTTTTGAATTTTTTAATTTGAGTATAGTTGACTACAATGCTACATTAGTTTCAAGTACACACGTAAGCATTATACAACTGATTCAACTTTTCTGTAAATTAGGTTGAGCTCACCACAAGTGTAGCCTCCATCTGGCCCCATACGATGCTGTTAAAATAGCACTGACCATATTCCCTATCTTGTGCTCTTTGTTCACATGACTTATTTATCCCACAACTGGAAACCTGTTTCTCCTGCTCACCTTCACCCATTTGGCCCATCCTCTCATCCCCCTCCCCTCTGGCAACCACCAGTTTGTTCTCTGTATTTATAGGTCTGATTCCGCTTTTTACTTGTTTA
>NW_023234938.1:0-995 GCF_002007445.2 Ailuropoda melanoleuca | reverse complement strand
ACACACACACACACACACACACACACACCCCAGAAACAAACCTTTCTTTTGCTCTTAGATTTGGGTCATAGACCCCAGACCCTCTGTCCCAATTCTCCAATCTAGACGTCAACATATCTCTGGGTTAATCTACGTCCGTGACCATTCTCCTATGCCCTTCCTTTTGCTCCAACCCTAGCTCCTGCATCTTCTGTTAGGATGGCTCTTTGCCACCATCCTTTCCTGGATATAAGTTACATTACAGGGGCTGCTCCAGCTGCAGGCAACCTTTTCAGAGTCGGGCTTCTCTACCTAGTATCCCCTTCGGTATGGGCATAGTACATGAGGTCTCTTGGGCTTGTGCCTTGCTAAGATGAAACACAGCTATGGCACCGAAGCAAAGACATTTTCAAGCGGTCTCTAGACCTTAGGGGCTTTGGCCTTGTTCCCACTGCAGAGCCATAATAAAAGAACAATTTCCAAGTCTGAGTGAAACTAGACTTGAGCTTTGCGGGTTACAGGATGAAAGCAGAAAGGTATCTTTTTTAAATAGAAAGTTTTATATTCCTTTAAAACTTGGACATGATTTTAAGAGAGTCTTATTCTTGTCCTTTTGGGTAAGCTTTCACACTGCTCAATGGAATGAGACCATAATCCATATTATTTTATGGGGAATCCGCTTTTAAGATATGTACAACATTTAAGGAACATTAAGGAAAGGTGGAAACTGAATTCCTTCCAGGAAAGCTTTAACAGGAGATAAGAAAAAAGACCATAGGTTAGAAATATTTCCAAAATGATAATCAGAAATTGCGAGGCCAACTGTTTAGTAGCCTCGTGAATTGCAGCATGAATTATTCTTGTAGACCTTTAATAAGATAGTAATGCAATTAATTTCCAAGGAAGATAAAAGCAAAGCACATTTTTGACAATCTGGAGAATACAAGTTCATTTATTCATTAGATGAGTATTTACCCAGTGTCTACTTAGCTTGGCACTGGGAAAGATACAGAGAT
>NW_023234937.1:0-994 GCF_002007445.2 Ailuropoda melanoleuca | reverse complement strand
GGTGCAAGCACTTATTTTAGGTTCTTAATGAAGGCACGGAGCTTCTAATTATTTAGGGATGTTGTTAAATGAGTTTCCCAGTGACTTGGTGTCGCAAGAGAAATCTTTTAATTTGCACACTCCTACCGCTGATGTATCTTGCAAACAGTGACTATTTAACAATCCCCATTGCCACTCATTTGCCACTGCTACTCCAACTCATTGACTTTGAAAGTTTTAATAGTGCCCAATGAAACTTTTAATTGCCACTGATTGGTGTTTAGGCTTCTTGAGACAGACCGTTAGGGCTTACAACAAGGCTCTGCAAAGAATTGACTGCAGAGGTCTTGGATGAAAAACATATGAAAAACAAAATCTGTCTTCCCTTACCCCCTTTTTGCACAAAAGGCTCAATATCTATTTTTGAAGGTCTGCTGACTTATTTTTGGTTTTTATTTATTCTCATCTCAGATGCCTGTTAGAAATCCATAGCCAGAGCAGAAAGGCAAAGAACATAATAATTTCAACCTAAATTCTGACACTGTATATTTATAGTTTAAAAGCTTTAACCTCTACTTCTTTGAACCCAAGTCTCATCAGCCCTGATTTACCTTTCATCTATTTTAGAACCAGGCCTTCAATGGAAAAGCTAATGTCAGAATGTGAAAGTCACTGAATCCCACCATATCAAAATCTTGTTATGTAATCCATATTTGATTTGGAATAATTGTGGGTAATGAGACTAATAATCAGAATGAATTTTAGGAAAATTGTAGGCAATATTAATGGAGCAGGAAATAAATGGGGAAAGGGATAGGGCCTGTGTTTTCCTAAATGAACACTGGTGAAGTTCCAGATTCAGTGAATTTCTTAACATCAAGGAAAGAAGATTGGAGAAACTAAAAAAATAAGCCTGTCAAAAATAAATTTAGGTAGGATCTGTGGATACAGGGAATAGGAAAAAAAGAATTATGTTCTTGCTGATTTACAGAGAATTTGACTGATTATAAATATG
>NW_023234936.1:3154-3332 GCF_002007445.2 Ailuropoda melanoleuca | reverse complement strand
GACGAACACAGCACTGAGAAAGACAGTTCGGCCAAAACCCGCTTCCAACTAAATATTTGCTCCCTGGGTAAATCCTGTCAAAATTGCGGCGGCAATGGAACGAAAAGGCCCAAAACACGTCCGTCAGAAACAACACCGTACAGGGACTGTCTTAGCACTATCATCACCCTTCGTGAAT
>NW_023234936.1:215-2867 GCF_002007445.2 Ailuropoda melanoleuca | reverse complement strand
GGAGGATCCAGCCCTTAAAACCAAGAAACAAAGTGTGAGGGGAAAGCCCTTGAAGTCACGATGGCCTTATGGAAGTTGGAACAGGTATCAAGGTGCTTTGGTACCGTTAGTGTAACACGATGAACACATCACTGAGAAAGACAATTCGGCCAAAACCCGCTTCCAACGAAATGTTTTCTTCCTGCGGAAATCCTGGCAAAACTGCCTGTGGCACTGGAACGAAAAGGCCCAAAACACGTCCGTCAGAAACAACACCGTACCGGGACCATCTTAGCACTATCATCACCCTCGTGAATAGGGAAACATGAGGGGAAGTGGTAGCGGAAGCCTGACGAGAGTGCCCCATTGTGGTCTCTTAGACACCACACAGTCCAGGGAAATATCAACGATCATCATCTCTCGTGAGTAAGGGAGCATGAATGAAAAGGTTCAGGATTTTCGAGCACTCAGCGCCCTTCTCATTGGTAATAAAGCAGAGCGTCCAGGAAAACACCTCCAGCGAACAGCAGCCTTTTCACTGGGGACCCCGATTCCACATTGGGTGTAGGGGCCTGGGGAGGATCCAGCCCTTAGAACCAAGAAACAAAGTGTGAGTGGAAAGCCCTTGAAGTCACGACGGCCTTATGGAAGGTGGAACAGGAATCAAGGTGCTTTGATACCGTGTGTGAAACACGACGAACACAGCACTGAGAAAAACAATTCGGCAAAAACCCGCTTCCAATGAAATGTTTGCTCCCTGGGCTCTCATGTGAAAGCTGCTGGCCTCAACTAGAAGGAAAAGGCCCAAAACACGTCCGTCAGAAACAACACCGTACAGGGACCGTCTTAGCACTATCATCACCCTTCGTGAATAGGGAAACATGAGGGAAAGTGGTCGCGGAAGCCTGACGAGAGTGCCCCACAGTGGTCTCTGAGACACCACACAGTCCAGGGAAATATCAACGATCATCATCTCTCGTGAGTAAGGGAGCATGAATGAAAAGGTTCAGGATTTTCGAGGACTCAGCGCCCTTCTCATTGGTAATAAAGCAGAGCGTCCAGGAAAACACCTCCAGCGAACAGCAGCCTTTTCACTGGGGAGCCCGATTCCACATTGGTTGTAGGGGCCTGTGGAGGATCCACCCCATAGAACAAAGAAACAAAGTGTGAGGGGAAAGCCCTTGAAGTCACGACGGCCTTATGGAAGGGGAACAGGGAATCAAGGGGCTTTGGTACCGTGAGTGAAACACGACGAACACAGCACTGAGAAACACAATTCGGCCAAAACACGCTTCCAACGAAATGGTTGCCTCCTTGGGAATTCCTGTGAAAACTGCTGGCGGCAATGGAACGAAAAGGCCCAAAACACGTCCGTCAGAAACAACACCGTACAGGGACCGTCTTAGCACTATCAACACACTTCCTGAATAGGGAAACATGAGGGAAAGTGGTCGCGGAAGCCTGACGAGAGTGCCCCATAGTGGTCTCTGAGACCCCACACAGTCCAGGGAAATATCAACGATCATCATCTCTCGTGAGTAAGGGAGCATGAATGAAAACCTTCCGGGCTTTCGAGGACTCAGCGCCCTTCTCATTGGTAATAAAGCAGAGCGTCCAGGAAAGCACCTCCAGTGAACAACAGCCTTTTCACTGGGGACCCCTATTCCACATTGGGTGTAGGGGCCTGGGGAGGATCCAGCCCTTAGAACCAAGAAACAAAGTGTGAGTGGAAAGCCCTTGAAGTCACGACGGCCTTATGGAAGGTGGAACAGGAATCAAGGTGCTTTGGTACCGTGAGTGAAACACGACGAACACAGCACTGAGAAAGACAATTCGGCCAAAACCCGCTTCCAACGAAATGCTTGCTTCTTGGGGAAATCCTGTCAAAACTGCTGGCGGCAATGGAACGAAAAGGCCCAAAACACGTCCGTCAGAAACAACACCGTACAGGGACCGTCTTAGCACTATCATCACCCTTCGTGAATAGGGAAACATGAGGGAAAGTGGTCGCGGAAGCCTGACGAGAGTGCCCCATAGTGGTCTCTGAGACCCCACACAGTCCAGGGAAATATCAACGATCATCATCTCTCGTGAGTAAGGGAGCATGAATGAAAAGGTTCAGGATTTTCGAGGACTCAGCGCCCTTCTCATTGGTAATAAAGCAGAGCGTCCAGGGAAACACCTCCAGCGAACAGCAGCCTTTTCACTGGGGACCCCGATTCCACATTGGGTGTAGGGGCCTGGGGAGGATCCAGCCCTTAGAACCAAGAAACAAAGTGTGAGGGGAAAGCCCTTGAAGTCACGACGGCCTTATGGAAGGTGGAACAGGAATCAAGGGGCTTTGGTACCGTGAGTGAAACACGACGAACACAGCACTGAGAAAGACAATTCGGCCAAAACCCGCTTCCAACGAAATGCTTGCTCCCTGGGGAAATCCTGTCAAAACTGCTGGCGGCAATGGAACGAAAAGGCCAAAAACACGTCCGTCAGAAACAACACCGTACAGGGACCGTCTTAGCACTATCATCACCCTTCGTGAATAGGGAAACATGAGGGAAAATGGTCACAGAAGCCTGATGAGGGTGCCACAGAGTGGTCTCTGAGACCGCACACAGTCCAGGGAAATATCAACGATCATCATATCTTGTGAGTAAGGGAGCATGAATGAAAAGG
>NW_023234936.1:0-156 GCF_002007445.2 Ailuropoda melanoleuca | reverse complement strand
GAGGACTCAGCGCCATTCTCATTGGTAATAAAGCAGAGCGTCCAGGAAAACACCTCCAGCGAACAGCAGCCTTTTCACGGGGACACCGATTCCACATTGGGTGTAGGGGCCTGGGGTGGATCCAGCCCTTAGAACCAAGAAACAAAGTGTGAGGGG
>NW_023234935.1:0-994 GCF_002007445.2 Ailuropoda melanoleuca | reverse complement strand
GGCATAATGTTATAAATTTGAGCATTTGCATGCCCTATGGCCCAGCATTTCCACTCTTTGATGCTGACCCAAGACAAAAACTTGCACACATCTACCAGAAGATATGTACCAAAATGTTCAAGACAACACTGTTCGTAATGGGAAAGAAAGTAGAAACAATTCAAAAGCCATCTACAGGACAATGGATAAATAAACTGAGGTATATTCACATATTGGATATGATATAGCAATAGGAATTAATGATCAATAGCTATGCCTGTGAGTGAGTATAGAAACCATGTTGGAAGTGGATCAATAGTCATAAACGCACAACTGATGCCACATGGGTCAGAGAGGAACTGTCTAGCACAATCTTTCCTGCATTCCCGACCTACAAAATTGTGAGTGAAATAAAATGGTGGTTCTGAGATACTAAGTTTCAGGGCAGTTTGTTACACAGCACTAGATCAACAGAATCTTGTGTTATTTCTACCTTTCCATCACCTCTACAAAAACATCCAATTACTTTTTTCTTCATACTTTTGCATGCTGTTCCTTCCAATAAAGTGATTTGGTACCCTGCACCCCACAGAATAAAGCCAGAGCCCTGAAAAGCTTGAAACATATCATTTATGCCATAAACAACAATCTCAAAGATTAAATGATAGACACAAAGAGACACTAAGAAGCATGTAGTTTGCTAGACAAATTAGAACTACCCTACCCCCATTTAAAAAATAATAGAAGATTTTACGTAATATTATTTTGGTTTTTATCATGTCCTAGGCATACTTTCAAGCACCTAAAATTTATTAATTCATTTGATAGTCCCATGAGACTGGTGCTTTTTTATGTCCATGTAATTGCCAGGAAAGCTGAGACCCAAAGAGGTTAAGGAACTTGCCTGTTATACAGCTTGTAAGTGTTGGGGCCAGGATTGGAATCTGAGTAGTCTGGATCCAGAGCTTTTCTTCTGCACTGTCTAAGCAGGCCCATGCATGAAACAGAAGGCAGG
>NW_023234934.1:0-994 GCF_002007445.2 Ailuropoda melanoleuca | reverse complement strand
AATGCCTCAAGGGAGGCTACTCCTTTCCTCTTGGCTCATCATTACCTTCACTGCCTGATGCCTGGAATCTCTGGCGCCATCAAGCAGCCCGAGGACGGAGGTGAAAAGCAGAAGACGGAGCCTAGAGAGAGAAAGCAGCAAGGTCTTTGAAGAGGTCAGGGAGAGGCTGGCAAACCAAGCTGCGATCCAACCACCCCCCTGAACAATCGTGATGTGGGAACATAACCTCTTCACTGCATCAGGCATTACAGGAAGGACAGTGTCTACCTGCGGCCAACATCATCCTAACCGTCAAAGGAAGCCCACGACAGCCCCCGCGAATGCAGCTCAGAGAAGCAGCACGGGGGTCCTGGTGTGCCCCTGGCCGGTATCTAGAAATTATGTGATCAAAGTGTCGCGTGTGCTTTTAACTCCTGCAAGCTAGAGAGAGAGAGGAAGCTAGCATGGTCTGAATGAGAATAAATGTATGACTACCTCAGGTGAACCCCAGTAATAACACAGAATTCCTCCTTCTGACTTCATAAAACATTTATAAATAAATAGATATGTAGGAAACGTGTATTAAAAACTCCATTAGATTTTCAAGACTGTAACTTTCCTGCGTCCTTAGTGGTGCGACATGAGACTGACAGACTAGGAGTGGAAGAGTTCACCCGGCAGCCCTACCTTGTTCAAGTGTGGGCAAGAGTCCGTCCCTCGATTTAGAACACCCGGTGTGTCCCAGTTGTGCTCTTGGGAAGAATCACTATCATCTCTGTGCTGCTGCAAATGCAGCCCTTGTCCGGAGGGCACGGAGAGGAAGGGGAAGCTGGACCAAGGCCATCTGTGTGAACTAGCAAGTGAAAGGTTCTCTAGGCTCAGGGAAATCAGACGGCTGTCCTATTTTCTCCACAGTGCTTTCCTCCTGCGAGATCCTGAACGTTCATGGACACATGGAAATGCACACACTATAGCTTAAGGAAATGGGACAGCCTTAGCTATTGGGAAAGATTAC
>NW_023234933.1:0-860 GCF_002007445.2 Ailuropoda melanoleuca | reverse complement strand
AACATTGGATCCTACATAGGTAGTTATTTTGCCCTTTCTTATGTGTAGGGACATATCTGATGTACATACAAAATGCTGTATCAAATGCTCCGGATTAGTTCCTGTTGGTGAACATTANCTGTTGGTGAACATTAAAAGTTGGTAATAGCATTACTAACAACCCAGGAGTGAGGATTACCCAATGTTTCCTCAAATTAACCTTGATGAAGGGGAACTCATCATGTTTTATCTGTATATCTCTGCCATTATGACTCCATCTGTGGGCCCACTGGGTCAGCAGTAGCATAGCCAAAGCTTGCTGATATTTACACGTAGCTTCTTTCTATTGATTATTGAGTTTCTCCTCTGAGGTGGGTACTGTTTGGTGGATATTAGCATGAGATACAAAGATTTTCACCCTCCGTGTCCACTTTGGTATGTATTTCACATACATCTATAGACTTCCTTATCTCTCTTCTTTCAAGTTTGCTAGTTCCATTCACTGACCAACTATCCAAGCCTTTCAGCAAAGTACAGAAGTCCATGCATATCCACATACATCAGGCAACCTCTCTTTCCACACAAAGTTAACAACCAAGGGCACCGTCCATTATGGGAATTTTCCTTCACTCCTTCACCCTTATTTATTTATTTATTTATTTAGTCCCCTGATATGTGAGGCTTATTTATTTATTTATTTATTGAGTCCCCTGATGTGTGAGGCTGTTGTACCACTGTATTCTACTTCTGGTTAGTACCAACTTGCCCAGCAATCCATCCATACACCAAGCCCAAATATTTTCGTTCTCTTCCAGTAACTTATCAGAACCTTCATTCAGGCCATGAAGGTTAATGGAGAGGCATCTATAAAACAGTGATAA
>NW_023234932.1:0-994 GCF_002007445.2 Ailuropoda melanoleuca | reverse complement strand
ACTGGGCTAATGTTGTTAATTCTTGCCAATAATTATAATGATATTGTTAATCAATGCTATTTCTTGAGCATTTTCTATTTTATTAAAGAACTTTGATAAGTGGTGAGTGAAACACATGACACCATTTAGTTTCTCGAAAGAAATAAAATATTTTATGCATATATTATGTATATCTATATATTATTTATTCAGCCATAGGTAATATTTTTATCCCATATCACAGATAGAGAAACTGAGACTTAAGGAGGTTTAAGTATCTGCTAGTAAGTGGCAGGCACACTCTTTGAACTGAGGTCAGTCTGACTCCATAACCATGTGCTTAACTGTCAGGTAATACTTCGCTTTTGGAAATTTAGTTTTGCCAGTGGTGTCTGCTGCATCCTACGGGTCTCTCCCAATAAAAGGAAATAAAAACTCTGCCTGAAGCCTAAAGATGGGATCAAGAATCCAGTGTCTCCTTTAAATTGTGTAATTCCAGCACATCTAGTGTGGTTTTACAACTCATCCCAGATTGCATCTATTTCTCTTGCTCCAAATACAGACCATAGAGACCAAGTAGTCGGCTTCATAAAATATAGGAAAGCCCGAGTCTTTGGGTTTTCTAATGCGGAAGTAGAGGATGAGGATGCCATCAATAACTTCCCATGTTTCCATTAAGATATATTATTGGTGCTTGCATTCATGTAGTTGAATCCATAAATTTATAGAAAATTATACTCATTTTTTTTTCATCCCAGAAGTTGAAAGTTTCCAAGTAGGAAAGCAAATTGACTTTTCATGTAATTTTCTTAGTTCATTTATGTTGAGAAGCCTTTTACTATGTGAAGTTTTCTGAGTGTAGCTCAGAGGCAAATGAATCTTTCACCTTAAGTAGCATGAAACATCTGGGAGTCAGTTCTTATCTGTTAAATTAATAGTTCATGGAACTCTAGTTCTGTAGAGTTTGTCCTAAATTCAGGGTTGAATGAAAGTCCTTTTCCCTGATGGAAAAAAA
>NW_023234931.1:0-994 GCF_002007445.2 Ailuropoda melanoleuca | reverse complement strand
GGAAATCCTAGCCTGTGCAGCAAGGTACAGAAAAAAACTAAAAGGAAAGGATGTGCACTGTCTTTCCTTTCAGACAACATAATGATGTATGTAAAAAATCCCAAGGAATCCAGAACATAACTCCTAGAATAAATGAGTTTAAATAGGATTAAAGAGTATAAGGTCAATACATAAATAATATATATAAATTATATATAAAAATATATAAAAAAAAGTCTGTATTTCTACAGACAGGTAACACACAGTTGTAAATAAAATGAAAAAATACAATTCCATTAACAGTAGTTTAAAAAACATTAACATTAAAAAAATTTAACAGAAATACTCTTAAGACTCCCCCACTTAAACCCATGAAACAATGAAGAGAGCTGTTAAAGGAGGCTGAAGTAAGCGTAGAGACAATTCTAGTGCACAGCCCAGAAGACTCGATATTGTAATTTTTTTCAATATTATAATTTTTGACTGAGGCAGGCTATTCAGTGTGGAAAAGAAAGTCTTTCAACAAATGATGATGGGACAACTGCATAATCACATGGGAACATAACACACCTTACCTATGTCTCACTCAATACAGAAAAATTAATTTGAGATAGATCAAAGAACTAAATGGAAAGCTAAAACTATGAAAGAAATATAGAAGAATGTTGTGGAGACTCTGGGACAGGCAGAGCTTTCTCAGAGGGGACCAAAAAACCATGAATCAAAAAAGACAAAACTGACAACACGGACTTCAATAAAATAAAAACTTCTGTTCGTCAGAAGACATCATTAAGGAAATGAAAAGGCAAACCAAGGAATGGAAGAAAATATATGTGGTAAATATACCTGACAAAAGAGCTGAATTTGTTGTACAGTGGTACTATCAAGAATTTCTACAAATCTTTAAAAAATAAGATGAACTCCAAATGAAAATGGGCAAAAGACTTGAAGAGTGACTTCATGAAAAATATGAGTGACAAAAAAGCACATGCAAAGATTCTTTTTTTTTTTTTTT
>NW_023234930.1:0-994 GCF_002007445.2 Ailuropoda melanoleuca | reverse complement strand
GGCAGAGTGAGAGGCAGGAAACAGGATGTGCTATGGACTAAATTCATCCCCCCAAAAAATTGTATGTGGAAGCCCTAACCCCCAGTGTAATAACATTTAGAAATGGAGGTAATTGGATTTAGATGATATCATGAAGGTATGACCCTTATGATGGGATTAGTGCCCTTATAAGAAAGAAACCAAGAACTTGCTTCCTCTCTCTCTCTAACCTGTAAGGACATGGCAAGAAGGCGGCCATCTGCAAGCCAGAATGAGGGCCCTCACTGGGGAACTGAATCAGCCTGCACCTTTATTTATGCACTTTCCAGACTTTAAGAACTGTGAAAACTAAATGCTTAAGTCACTACTGAGTTCACTAATACAGGGTGTTGACAAATTTTAAATTGTTGAAAATCTGGTAGGTTTTTAATAAGAATATATTTATCAATATTTTCTTTTTGATTGGAGATTTTATTTTTCTATTTTTTTAAAAGATTTATTTATTTGAGAGAGAGAGAGGGAGGGAAAAAGCATGAGCAGGGGGAGGGGAAGAGGGAAAGAATCTCAAGCAGAATCCCCATACAGCTCAGCATGGAGCCCGATGCGAGGTGATCCCATGATCCTGATATCATGACCTGAGCCAAAATCAAGAGTCAGACACTTTACTGACTGAGCCACCCAGGCACCCCTTGACTGGAAATTTTACTGTCTTGTTTAAGAAATCCTATCTTGCAGAGCAGATATGTTATCTATCTACTAAAAGTTTTTTAGTTTGGCTTTTGTTGTTGTTGTTGTTAGTTTGGCTTTTTTATGAATGCCTGTAGTCTACCTGGAATTTTTTTAAGCTGTGAGATAAGAGCCCAATTTCATTTTTTCCACTTAGTGGGTATTGAACTCACTCTGGTACCAACCCAAACAAATTCATTTACATATTGCTCCACAGTAATCTAGTTATAATGAAAGCCTCACCAGGTTGTTCTCTTGCTTAAAAACCTTCAATGGGATATGGAGTTAA
>NW_023234929.1:0-994 GCF_002007445.2 Ailuropoda melanoleuca | reverse complement strand
GTGTTCCCTCTCTCGCTGGCTGTCTCTATCTCTGTTGAAAAAATAAATAAAATCTTTAAAAAAAAAAAAAAGGGATCCTTTGAGCAAAGAGAGAGTCCAAAAGAAGAAAGACCAGAAAGGAACAGAGACAATATACAAAACAGTGACTTTATAGGTAAAGGTAATACAATGGGGCTAAATTCATATCTTTCCACAATTACTCTGAATGTAAATGGACTAAAATGTTCCAATCAAAAGACACAGCGTAGCCAATTCGATAAAACAAGACCCATTGATATGCTGCTTAGAAGAGACTCATGTTAGAGCCAAAGACACCTCCAGGTTGAAAGTGAGGGGGTGGAGAAGCATTTATCATACTGATGGACATCAAAAGAAAGTTGGAGTAGCAATCCTTATATCAAACTAGATTTTAAACCAAAGACTAAGAGGTGAAGAAGGGCACTATATCATAATAAAAGGTTCTATCCAACAAGCTCTAACAATTGTTAATATTTTTGCCTCTAACTTGGGAGCAGCCAATTGTATAAACCAATTAATAACAAAATAAAAGAAACACATTGATAATGATACAATAATAGTAAGGGACTTCAACACCCCACTCAGAGCAATGGATAGATCATCTAAGCAGAAGATCAACAAGGAAACAAAGGCTTTGATTGACACACTGGACCAAATGGACTTCACAGATATATTCAGAGCATTTCATCCTAAAGCAACAGAATACACATTCTTCTTAAGTTTGCATGGAACATTCTCCAGAATAGATCACATACCACGACACAAATAAGGAATAGGTCAACCAGGAAATTAAAGAATTTTTTAAAAATCATGAAACAAATGAAAATTAAAAAAAACACAACATGGGGCGCCTGGGTGGCACAGCGGTTGGGCGTGATCCTGGCGTTACGGGATCGAGCCCCACGTCAGGCTCCTCCGCTAGGAGCCTGCTTCTTCCTCTCCCACTCACCCTGCTTGTGTTCCCTCTCTCGCTGGC
>NW_023234928.1:0-994 GCF_002007445.2 Ailuropoda melanoleuca | reverse complement strand
GCGCCTCAGACCACATCCCTGCCCTTCTTGGGCCCGACCTGCCCACGTGCTCAGCCCTCTTAAAGATGACACAGCTGCAGAAGAAAAGCCATCTCCAGCGTGACAGGTGAGCGTTGACAGGAGCCGACTCGTCGTGGCCAGGCCGCTGCATCTCGCACTTTCACAGGGGACCCTGGGTGCGCTTGGTGTCTCCTGCCTCTCGTGCATCCTTTATTCATGCAGACAGGTGTCCGGCACTCGAGCCTCATCGCTCTCGTGGCCTGATGGACGGAGAAGCAGCCTCGTATGTGTCTGTGCTGCATCTATCTTCTTGGACGGAGACCATTCCTCAAGGTTCTGGGAGCTGCCACCCCAAGAATTCAATTTACCCATTGCAGCTTCCCTGGAGCGCTCCTTAGTATCTGTGGTTAATCACAATTCATCTGGGCTAAAGATTTCTCTGATGTGCCCCTCTCCTGCTGGAGTTCAAACCATCTTTTTCCACCTGCGTATCTGTCTTTCAGCCTGCTTCCGGAGGGAGAAATCTGAAGCCAACCAGGAGACGAGCTCGTGAGATTGGAGGCCCGGGAGCCATTTAGCCCCATCTCCAGTTCATGGGTTTGGGGGAGGGACAGTGACAGAGAGGCAGGGCAGGCTTCCTGGGCACATGACCTAGCAGCTGCACAGGACCCTATGCTAAGGGCTCTATGCTTGGCTTAACATTCTGCTGTTACTGTCTTGAAGTTCTTTTTTTTTTTTTTTTAAATATTTTATTTATTTGAGAGAGAGGAAAAAAACAGGCTGGGGGGGAGGGGCAAAGGGAGAAGCAGATTTCCGGCTGAGCTGGGAGCCCGATGCAGGGCTGGAGCCCGGGACCCTGGGATCATGACTTGAGCCAAAGGCAGACGCTTAACCGACTGAGCCACCCAGGCGCCCTGCTCCTGCTTTGAAATTCTTTTTTTTTTTTTTTTTGAGAGAGAGAGAGCGTGTGTGAGCACATGTGGGTGGCACTGGG
>NW_023234927.1:0-994 GCF_002007445.2 Ailuropoda melanoleuca | reverse complement strand
CCAGCAAGAGAGGGAACACAAGCAGGGGGAGTGGAAGAGGAAGAAGCAGGCTCCCAGTGGAGCAGGGAGCCCAATGCGGGGCTTGATCCCAGGACCCTGAGATCAGGCCCCGAGCCAAAGGCAGAAGCCTAATGACTGAGCCACCCGGGAGCCCCTAATTATACTCATTTCTGAAAGATCCATCCTAATTCATTCTTTGTTATCCTTTTGACATACTAACAACCATATTTACCCAAAACCTTAGCTAGTATTTCTCAACTTGATTGTGTATTAAAATACCTGGAAACTTTAAAAAAAAATTATAAAGATAGATGGATTCTAGTCAGACCAAATGGATCAGAATCCCACAGAGCACAGTATTGGTATTTTTTAGAAAATCTCCAAGTAATTCTAATGCACAGTTGAGATTCACTGATCTAGGCTATGGATGATGAATAAGTTTGCACCAACTAATTGTTAATAGCTATCTAGAGAATTATGTTAAGAATGATTCCAAGGTCATGTTTAGGCTCAAGGTACGAATACTGTGATGTACTCATGATGTCACCAAGGGCTCTAGAGAGGAGAGGAGTAGCTCACATGTCATGTTCTTGTCATTCCTTACCATGGCCTTCTGACTTTCAATTTCTTATGAGTGTTGAGTCCATTCATATTTCTCTGGTCTCTATCCAATTATGGGGCTCACCAGGCATATTTCATAATATTGATAGAAGAAATTTTATTTTATGTAAATATTGCTAGTAGTTTCACTTAAGAGTGGATTCTAAGATGAGGTACCATACACAGTTCACATATTGCCAAAGGGAGCGTTGATTATGGCCATAGTAAAAAAAAAAAAAATAGCGATCCTTCTTTGTTAAGACAATTGTCAATATATATTAATAGTTAAGGGGCGTCTGGGTGGCACAGCGGTTAAGCGTCTGCCTTCGGCTCAGGGCGTGATCCCAGTGTTGTGGGATCGAGTCCCACATCAGGCTCCTCTGCTATGAGCCTG
>NW_023234926.1:0-994 GCF_002007445.2 Ailuropoda melanoleuca | reverse complement strand
AAAAAAAAAGATTTTATTTATTTATTTCAGAGAGCAAGCAAGAGAGAGAGCATGAGTAGGGGGAGGAGCAGAGGGAGAGGGAGAAGCAGACTCCCCACTGAGGAGGGAGCCCACTGTGGGGCTTGATACCAGGACTTTGGGATCAGGACCTGAGCCAAAGGCAGATGCTTAACCAGCTGAGCCTCCCAGGTGCCCCGGCATTACCTTGATTCTACAACCAAAGACCCCACCAAAAAGGAGAATCACAGACCAAATCTCTGATGAAGATGGATGCAAAAATTCTCACCAAGATACTAGCTAATGGGATCCAAAAATACAGTAAAAGGATTATCCAGCAGGACCAAGTACGATTTATCCCTGGGCTGCAAGGTTGGTTCAACATCTGCAAATTAAGCAGTTTGGTACATCACATTAATAAAAGAAAGGACAAGAACCATATGATCCTCTCGGTTGATGCAGAAAAAGCATTTGACAGAATATAGCATCTGTTCTTGATAAACACTCTGTGAAGTGTAGGGATAGAGGGAACATACATCAATATCATAACAGCCATCTGCAAAAAGCCCACAGTGAATATCATCCTCAAGGGGGAAAACGAGAGCTTTTCCCCCTAAGGTCAGGAATACGACAGGGTTGTCCACTCCCACCACTGTTGTTTAACATAGTACTGGAAGTCCTAGCCTTGGCAGTCAGACAACAAAAAGAAATAAAAGCCATCCAAATCAGCAATAAAGATGTCAAAGTCCCACACTTTGGAGATGGCATGACGCTCTATGTTTGAAACCCGAAAGACTCCACCCAGAAATTGCTAGCTCTCATACAGGATTTCAGCCACGTGGAACGATATAAAATCAATACACAGAAATCAGTTACATTTCTGTACACCAACAATGAAGCAACAGAAAGAGATATTGAGGAATCAGTCCCATATACAATTGCACCAAAAACCATAAGATACCTAGGAATAAACCTAACCAAAGAGGTAAAGGATCTG
>NW_023234925.1:0-1941 GCF_002007445.2 Ailuropoda melanoleuca | reverse complement strand
GGGCAGTGTAAACATCGTCCTCACAGGGAAGGGCACAAGGGAACTGTTAGTCACAAGCTATTTTCTAGAACCGTGAGCTGGAAACAAAGGAGCACCCCTCCTGGATGCTCATGCTATCGTGGNTTCATTTCTTTGGCTAAAAGAAAAGACTAGTTGTGGGAAGCAGGCATTGCTTAGGCAACCGAAATAAGGATGGGGAGGGGGCAGTGTAAACATCGTCCTCACAGGGAAGGGCACAAGGGAACTGTTAGTCACAAGCTATTTTCTAGAACCGTGAGCTGGAAACAAAGGAGCACCCCTCCTGGATGCTCATGCTATCGTGGGCCTCAGTCATCCCCACCAGACAGGTATAAGCAGTGCTTTCTGGTAGTCGCCCTTGGTAGACTTGCTGGATATGGTAGTTCAGGGACTTGTCATACTCTCTCTTGAATTCAGACCTAATTTTTAACATGTCCACTTCACTGCAAGAGACCATGATTCTAATCAGGACTTTACAGCAAGTCTCTTTGCCTTTCACGGAGTTGTACAGTCGGTCAGCAAAATAGAGGGGCTCTTTCTGAATGCACTGGACTGGCTCAGGAAAGCATCTTCCAAGTCTCCTTTGACCTCCTTCTTGATGCTTTTCAGCATGTCATAAGGGCTGTAGCTCTTATACCTGCCAAATACTTTTTGGAGGTGACACACAGTCTGCTCAGTCATGATGCCAATCGGCTTGGGCACATCAGTTCTTTTCTTCGTCACCCCAGCATCATAGAGATCCCGGGCATCTTGGTCAATCTGTTCATAATCAATGACAGAGCTATCTTCTGCTCTTTTACCCTTTGCGAGGACAAGCATCAGCTGGCAGAAGTCATCAGATATGTCAGACATGATGTCCTTCTCCAGATCAGTCTTGTACATTGCCTTGCAGACTCTGTTAATTTCCTGAAGCTCCTGGTCGGTCTTTGAGCAGATGATCTCAGGGAGGGAGTCCTCATCAGTCTCCAGCCTCATGGAGGCTTTTAGTTGAGAAGCATTGTACTGAGCAGATATTTTCAGTAAGCCCAAACTATGGTCTCCAGGTGGCTGGACAAGGCTGACTTCAGTGGTGATGCAAGGTCCCTTTTGGTCTTTCTCTGGTAGGTGAAGGCAATATCCTGTCTCTCTATATTTCTGTGGTGGGTCAGGTGTTGACAATGATGACCTCATCCACACCTTTGCTCTTGATGGCGTTGCAATGTTCAGAGAATCACACTCAGCATTCCACATTGGTATATGCTTCGACGCACCCGTGTGCACTTGGGCCAAAAAAACTGGGCCAGGTGCTGACAGCTGTGAGCATCCCCAGCTGTGGAGCCACACGCACATTTATTTTTATATGCATATTATATACATACAACATAGCACACAATGTAGAGTTAGTATAGTTGTATATGTACATACATATAGAACATTTATATACTTTATACATGTATGCACACACATACAGAAATGTAGAACAGATAGAATGTACACAAAAAATACACATTTCCCAGGAATGAGAAAAAATGTAGTATTTCTCTATGCAACACCATGAATGTGTCTCCACATTATTGATGCTGGGCATACAGAACACATGTGCCATGGTCCCATTTAAATAAAGTTCAAAGAAGACAAAACTAATCTGACTTCTGTCTCCACCACTGATGAATGTTATTCCTTTGCATGATTAAACTACAACTTATTTATACATACCATTATTGATGGATGTTTGGGTTATTTCCAGTTTGAGTTATTACAGAAAATGCTTGTATGAACATCCTTTTACATTTCGTATGGCGATTATGTATAGCCAATTAACTTTCCTAAATGGTTGAGCCAATTTACGCATCTACCAGCAGTGCCTGAGAGTTCCAGGTGTTCCAATTCCTCGCCAATACTCCATCTTATCAGTCTTTTAAATTGTAGACAGCCTGGTGAATT
>NW_023234924.1:0-994 GCF_002007445.2 Ailuropoda melanoleuca | reverse complement strand
TATGTTAGTGAAAGAAATTATAGACAAGTAAATGAAAAATACACTCTGCTCATGAATTAGAAGAATTTATATTGCTAAAATATCCATACTACACAAAGCAATCTACAGATTCCATGCAATCTCAATCAAAATACCAAGAATATTTTTACAGAAGAAGAACAATAATCTTAAAATTTCTATAAAAGCACAAAAGACCCCAAATATAGCCAAAGAAATGTTGAAAAGATCAAAGTTGGAAGTATTATGCTTTCTGAATTCAAACTATGCCACAAAGCTACAGAAGTCAGATCAGAATGGTACTGGCAAAAAACAGACACATATACCTGGAGGGTCTTTCTAGAAATACGCCCATTTATATATGGCCCATTAATCTATAACAAAGGAGCAAAAATGGAAGAAAGGCAAGCCCTTTACTAAATGGTAATGAAAAAAATAGGCAGCTACATGCAAAAGAATGAAACTGGACCACTTTCTTATACCATATAAAAAATAAGCTCAAAATGAATTAAAGACCTAAATATGAGACCTGAAACCATAAAACTCTTAAAACATACACAATAGTCTCTTGGGCATTGCCCTTAACAGCATTTTTATGGGTAGGTCTCCTCAGGCAAGGGAAACAAAAGCAAAAATAAACTATTGATGCTATGCCAAAATAAAAAGATTTTGCACATCAAAGGAAACCATAAACAAAATGAAAAGACAACCATCTGAGTAGGAGAAGATATTTGCAAATGAGATATCTAATAAGGATATACATATAATGAATATATACACGTACATTGAAATGAATATTAGTCATAAAAAGAATGAAGTCTTACCATTTGTGACAACATGGATATACCTAGAGAGTGTTATGCTAAGTGAAAAATGTCAGATACAAAAATATAAATACCAGATGGTTTCACTTATATGTGGAATCTAAAAAAATATAAAAAAATAAAAATAGACAAAAATGAGGACCGATTCATAAATATAGAGAACAGGGTTTTCT
>NW_023234923.1:0-994 GCF_002007445.2 Ailuropoda melanoleuca | reverse complement strand
CCCACCATCCCAGAAATGGCCAACACACTCCCTACTTGCCCGTGACTCACTTCATCTTCCTTGCATTATCGAATCTTGTTTTGGGGAAAAACATCTGGATTACCCTGCGACAAGGCTCTAACTCCAACTGTGACATGGGTCTACCTGTATTGTGAAATGGAAACTGTGCCTTGTACCTTTATCTCTGACCCAACTCCTTCATAGGAATCTCTACTTGGGGAAGACTTTTTTTGTAGTCATGTTACAGAAATGGCTATGGAAATTATGGCTGCTCTCTTATGAATCCATTTCCAACAAGTCTCTCCTGAATGCCCTCCACCCCTGGCTCTTCTTCTTATCCTTACTACACAAACATTTCCTACTTTCTTCCAGGTCTTTCCCCAAGTTCCTGCTACAACTCATATTAGCCTAACCTTCAGTTGAGCTTCGTAACATCTCAAAAGCAGTCTAAGAACTAGACCATGAAATCTTCCTCAATGTTACTTCTGCTCCTTGTTCCTATTTTTGTTGCCTGGAGTTAAAATACACATACCCTTTTCACATGATGGTCTCTTAAAATCTTAAGGAAAAGACAAATGTCATGTCTACT
Source organism: Ailuropoda melanoleuca (assembly GCF_002007445.2). Lineage (NCBI taxonomy): Eukaryota > Metazoa > Chordata > Mammalia > Carnivora > Ursidae > Ailuropoda > Ailuropoda melanoleuca. The sequence continues at coordinate 405 of NW_023234923.1, read as the reverse complement.
CTATTATTTGGTGGGGGGGGGCATGCCAAGATCCTTGAATTTCTTTTCTAATGATGTGATTTTCAGCCTTCAGTGCAGCCCCACCAACTAACGTCATTGTCCTCTTCTTAAAAGTCTACCTGAAAATGCAGTGCTCAGAAAAGAGCACATTATTCCATTCATAACCTGACCAGTTCAGAGTAAAGGGAGGGGCTTACTTGATTCAGACATAATTCTGCTAATGCCAGCTAAGACTACATTTGTTCTTTTGGCAATGACATCACTCAGTTGGCTCAAACTGGTGTTTTAATTGACTTCAAATACTGAGATCAGTCTGCCCCCAGCACCCTGACACATGCATATGCTCCCCCTTCAAGCCTGGTATCCTTAGTCTGTCCTTCCACAGGGAAGTTTTAAACCTTAAGT
>NW_023234922.1:0-994 GCF_002007445.2 Ailuropoda melanoleuca | reverse complement strand
ATCCCAGAATGCCGGGATCACGCCCTGAGCCGAAGGCAGACGCCCAACCGCTGTGCCACCCAGGCGCCCCATGGAAAGCCCAAAATTTAATGAATTAAATTATAATTCCGCATGCTTATTAATGATGATGATTGCTAGAATTTGTGAGGTACTTACTATGTGCCAGACATTGTGTTAGGTGTTTGGTATTCGTGGATTCTTGCGATTTCCATAACAACTCCTCATTTTCCAGAGGAGATGACAGGCAGAGGGACGTGCAGTGAACAGCTCCAGGTCACACAGCTAGTCAGTGGCAGACCTGGGGTTCTAGCTTTGGCAGTCTGGTATGTGTCCCCACAGAGGTACTCTGTTAATAAGGCTTATTCATAATGTGTGAACAGTCCTAAATTGTTCATAAGCACCATCACACCTGTCCCCTCATCTGTTCCTCATCTCAATCCCATAATGTAGGCAGGATTATTCCCACTTTAGAGATGAAAACACCAAGGCTCCAGGCCATGCACTTGATGAAGAAAGTCACTGTAGTCTTTTATTACAGAAAGAAGCATTATGCTTTGTCTTCACTCAGGAAAAAATACACATATATGAAAAATTCTGGGAATTCTCAGAGCAATTACAGAGTCTCTTGCTACAAACACAACAGAACCTTCTTCAAAGCACCACACATGCTTGGAAGAGCACACACATAAAAGCGTAATTTGAACACTTGTCGGTTTTACCCCCTTGTTGCAAGAGAAGAAGAATGTTAATGCACCAAAAAAAATCTAGCTGCATTTCCCAGTTTAATTAGTTTTGTCAAGTGCCTGCAATGTGATTTCCATGTTAATTTCCCCATATCCCATTTCAGTTTCTTTATATTCCACTTCAATTATTTGCTTAAAAATTGAGAGAGTCACAATGACTGTGTTCAAATTCCACTCAATTCAACTAACATTTACTGGTGCTCCGTCACGTCCTAGCCCTGCAGAGCCCTCAGAAAACCAGGGCTTTCCCT
>NW_023234921.1:0-1038 GCF_002007445.2 Ailuropoda melanoleuca | reverse complement strand
CAGGACCCTGAGCTCAGGACCTGAGCTGAAACCAAGAGTCCCACCCTTAACCAACTGCGCCACCCTGGTGCGCCGCATGCCTTTTTTTTTTTTTAAAGCTTAATTTATTTAGGTAATCTCTAAATGCAATGTGGGGCTTGAATTTATGACTCTGAGATCAAGAGTTGCAGCTCTCCTGACTGAGCCAACCAGGCACACCCATTACAGCATACTTTTATGTCAGTTGCATAATGAGTAAATAAATTGCAATATATTTATATGGTGGAAAACTATGGAGCAGTTAAAAATAAACGAGGTGTATGTGTACGGATTTGGATAAATCCCTAAAATTTAATATAGAGTGAAATGTGCAAGTTGTAAAAGCATATGTGTGGTGTGATATTATTTATGCAAATTTAAAGATATATACAGCAATACTATGATATATTCTATACAGTTACTCCCAAGTGTAGGAAAATTTAAAACATGGAAGGATGCATTTCAGTGGAGGGAAGGAAGTGGAGAAATAGAATGGTAGGCAGGGCATCAATGTCATANTGATATATTCTATACAGTTACTCCCAAGTGTAGGAAAATTTAAAACATGGAAGGATGCATTTCAGTGGAGGGAAGGAAGTGGAGAAATAGAATTGTAGGCAGGGCATCAATGTCATATATTATTTCTGTTAAAAAGAATCTGTACCAAATAAGGTAAAATATTAGTCTGTGTTCAATCTGGGTGGTGGGTCCATGCATGCATTATATTATTTGCGGAATTTTCTGTTTTTTGGAAATACTCCTATTGCCATTAATGTAGATTTCCCTTCTATTATTTTTGGGGTTCCTTCTTTGCTTTGCAAGGCCTGCCCCTTTTCCAAATCCGCTTACCTCTCAGCATCCTGTCTTGTCTTTTTGATGTGTTATCCCCTCACCTTACTGTGATGGTTCCTAATGAATTTGCATTCTTATTTCGTACACATTCTTATTTCTGCTTTCTTGTTTGTAAGGACATAACCAGAAACTGTAAAATTGTCTTCTTTCTTGTATCAGATCATTGTT
>NW_023234920.1:0-994 GCF_002007445.2 Ailuropoda melanoleuca | reverse complement strand
TGATGATTTCAGACACCATTTCCCAAAGAAGTACCTCGTGGGTCTCTGTCCATGTCAGTCCCCTACACTTCCTTACACTAGTTATGTGATCAGTGTGTTTCAGATTAATCCCCACATGTGATTTTTGCTATTTCCTACTAGTCCTATCTGTTTCTGATTTTCTTCCTTTATGGTAGGGGTTGGGAAGCAACCTGTGTGGTGTAGGAAGGGGGGTGGTAGTTGTCTGCCTTCAGAGGACCGAATGATGCCTAGAAATTGTACTGTAGTTTGAGGTCAATTGTCCATCCTCTGAGTGTCAGGAATTCCATCACTTTACTTTGATGCTAGTCTGTTCTTCAAGCTGTCCTCAGAAATAAGGACGTCATCCATCTAGGGAATACTGGTTTGTGTGTATGTTTTCGTTTTAGGAAAGGCCTGGATGTTCCTGAAAATCATACTGTGGAGCACCCTTTCCTGTTCTTATTGGCCATCAGTAAATCTTTTGTGAAGTCTTCGTTTTTAAATAGACTTTTATGGTTGATGAGTAGGAATTCTTTATTGACAAGTTTTTGTCAGTGTGTGTATTGCAAATCTTTACTTCCCAGTCTGTGGCTCACCTTTTCATTTTTTAAATGGTCATAAGATAAGGAGAAATGTCCCATTTTTATAAAGTCCCACTGAACTCTTTTAAATTGTTAGTGCACCCTATGTCCTGCCCCAAGATTGACATGTTCTACATTTTCTTACAGAAACTGTCTAATGTGAAACTACAATCCATCTCAAATTTCTAAATTCCATTTTTAACTCTAATAGGGCATTTATAGACTATTTTGGATTTTCTGTGTACACCATCCTATTATCTGTGAATAGTCACAATTATCCCCTCAATTCTTATACTTTCTGTTTCTCTTGCCTTACAAACTGGGTAGATTCTCCAATGCAATGTTGAATAGAGTAGCATTGATTGTACATTTTAATATACCTTTCTCAATATCTGATAGAAAAAGCAGACAAA
>NW_023234919.1:0-994 GCF_002007445.2 Ailuropoda melanoleuca | reverse complement strand
CTGTCTGGAGGCGGGCCTTCTGCGTTGCCAGGTCACTTATCCCCCTTTGATTCTCCTCACTCTTAGACTTCACCTCACTCAGCTGATCCTCGAGTGCACGACACATTTTCTCTAGGTTAGCCTTCACTTTAGAAACATTTTCCAAGTTACTTGTGAGGTCATCAATCTCCATCCGAAATTCACTCTTCTCCTTTTCCAGCTTCTGCTTGACGCGCTGCAAGCTATCGATTTGTTCGGCAAACTCGGTGGCGCCATCCGCGTGCTTCTTGCGGAGTGCTGCCATCGTGGCTTCGTGCTGCAGGGTGGCCTCTTCCAAATCCCGGCGCATCTTCTGAAACTCAGCTTCCCGCTTCTTGTTCAGTTCAATCTGGACAGAGGTGGCTCCACCAGCCTCCTCCAGGCGCTCACTGATCTCCTCAAGTTCGCGTGCAAAGTCAGACCTCTGCTTCTCTGCCTTTGCCCGGGCCGCCCGCTCAGCTTCCATCTCTTCCTCCAGCTCTTCCACGCGGGCCTGCAGTTCTTTGATTTTCTTCTGAAGCTGATTATCAAGTGTCTGCTCGTCCTCAATCTTGCTTAGCAGCTGACTTATCTCAAAGTCCTTTTTCTTCAGCCTTTCATCCATCTGCTGCTTGTCATTTTCCAGATCCATAATGGTGTCCTGGGCCAACTTCAAGTCACCCTCGAGCTTTCTCTTTGACCTTTCATGGTCCATGCGAAGTTTCTTCTCCTGTTCCAGGGAGCCTTCCAGGTCGTCTACTTGCTGTTCCAGCTTTGACTTAATCTTGGTCAGCGAGTTGACTTTGTCTTCTTCGGCTTGGAGGTCATCCAGAGCTTGCTGGTGGGCCTCTTGAAGAGCTTTCTTTTCCTTGGTCAATTTCACAATAGTTTCATCCAGACCTGCCATTTCTTCGGTGAGATTTTTCACCTTGTTCTCAGTGGCATGCTTCTCCTTTTCCACTTTGGCCAGTGTCAGCTCGAGGTCGTCGATGTCCTT
>NW_023234918.1:0-994 GCF_002007445.2 Ailuropoda melanoleuca | reverse complement strand
CTTCCTCTCCCACTCCCCCTGCTTGTGTTCCCTCTCTCGCTGGCTGTCTCTCTCTGTGAAATAAATAAAATCTTAAAAAACAATCCATTGGATTATAGGGCTTCCGGTATTTCAGTCCGTTAAGCATCTGGCTCTTGTTCTCAGCTGAGGTCTTGATCTATAAGAGACAACATCAATTGATTATGTTTCATAAAAACTAACCATCTTTACTCTTCAAAAGACTGTTAATAGGATAGAAAGACAAGTTACAGAGCACAGGAAATACTTGTGAACCACATACCTGGCAAAGGATTAGTATCTAAAGCATATGAAGAATCTGAAAACTCAACAGTGAAACAAATTCCAAGTAGAAAATAGGTAAGAGGCATGAAGAGACATTTCACCACAAGGATACACCAACTATGGAAATGATCCCTAAAAGTATAGTCTTTCACCAAAAGGACATACGGAAGACAAATAAGTACATGAAAATGTGTTCAACACCATCAACCATCAGGGAAATGCAGATTAGGAACCTCATGAGCAATCACAGCACACTGATGAGAATGGCTAAAATGACAAGTAGTGGTAGCACCAAATGCGGGGCAGTATGCAGAGAAACTGGCTCACTTTTATCAAAAGTGATGCAGCCATTCTGCAAAATAGTTGGGCAATTAAAAAAAAAATCATGCCATTACCATATGACCCAGTATATCTCTCTGGGTTTGTTTTTTTTTTCCCCCTCAAAGAAATGAAGACTTACACTCGCGCAAACTCTGCACAAGTACTTATGGCAGCTTTGTTCATGGTAGCCCCAAACTGGAAACAACCCAGTTGTCTTTCAATGGTAAATGAGTGGTTAGACAGGCTTTTGTACATCAACTCCATGGAGTACTAGTTAGCAATATATAGGAATGAACCACTGATGTATGCCACAACATGTATGGCTGCCCAGGGAATTGTTCTGAGTTAGGAGGAAGGAAGGAAGGAAGGAAGGAAGGAAGGAAGGAAGGAA
>NW_023234917.1:0-994 GCF_002007445.2 Ailuropoda melanoleuca | reverse complement strand
ATTACATTCAGGAGATTGCGGTATAAAATTTATGTTACTTCTATAGTGCCCAGAACAGTGCAGGGTGCAAAGGGAGAACTTAATTCGGGGCAAATGAGTTCTACTTCTAGGAGGCAGGAAATAAACAATGAAGTGGGTACATCGCGTGTGTTTCTACACTTGCGCCTTTTATAATCACTCTGTGAGGTATTAGAATCCCCCCTGCACAGAAAAGGACACTGGGACTTAGAGAAGTTGAGTGCATTCTGGAACTCGGGGTCACTCACTAGATTTCAGATATGAGTTTATAAGGGTTCTTCCGTAAGGGTACTGAAGGCAAGTGCACCTTTAGTCTTGTAGATTTATTGCCTGTTTCATAGTGAACATGAGAGTTTTCTGAATGGTAGCTTTCTCTGATCCCATAAGAATTCCATGCCAATCCAACACTGGTTACATTCCATAAAATGATAGCATCAAGTCAGGAGGAAGACGGCCGTAATATTCAATTGTCTGTAACCAATGTGTTAGGAGTCACCGTCTTTCATCTAGGCAGTACAGTTGCATTTCTAAAATGACATCTATTACCACATTAGAGGCAACCCATAACAGTCCCTTATAGAATGTTTGTCTCAATTGTGGTTATTTAATGTCATTATACCAAATTTCAAAATGTTCCTACGGTAAACAGACACAGGGAAAGACTAGATGAGTAAGAGTTCATTTTCAAGTTCTAAGAAGCCAATGCTTCATTTTCTCCCTCTTTTTTTCATTTTATTTTTTCTTTTTAAAAGTCTCCAATTTCCTGGCCTTAGGAATTGCAGAGTCTCCTTTCTAAAGGAAAGGCTTTCTTAAATTCTATTATTTATGCAGGTAAAAGTCAATCAGCTTTGGAACAAATTCTTCAGTTATTTGACACTGCCCTGAAATGGCTAAGTGGTCATGCACATATATTTTTGATGAACTTACTGTAAAGAGGAAAAATAAACATATGACTTTCGCACACATGCAAAGACAC
>NW_023234916.1:0-994 GCF_002007445.2 Ailuropoda melanoleuca | reverse complement strand
CCACCTTAAATTGCAATCCATCTTCTCCCCAACCTCCATCACTTTAGATCCCCCTTATCCCGTACTTTGGTTTTTTCCATAGGACATACCTCTTTGTAGCCTACCATAGAATCTAGTTATTTATTATGTGTATAGATATTTTCTAAGTTGACTTTGCTCTGGCATGAACTTTTGTCTTTTTAAATTCACTGATGTTTCCTGCACTTCAAGAATATTATCGGGAATATAGTAAGTTGAATATAGTAAATACTTGCTGAGTTGAAGGGGTAAATGAACGGTCAGCACTCAGTATTTGTCAAATAAATGAAGAGTCAAGACTCCTCAGTTTATCTAAGCTATCTCATGAACAAATTCCACTTATTATATGCCTCTTGTATGCGAGGCCCAGAGACATAAGTGATCTTATTGAATTAGTCCTCAAATCCTCTGAGATAATTGAATCCCCTATTACAGATGAAGATATACAGGCTCAGAGAAATTAGATAGTTAGCCAAAGATCACACCACTGGCCAGTGTCAGAGGCAGGATTTGAACTCCGTTCCACATAACTCGAAAACTTGGGGGTCCTTCCATCCCACCGTGGTACTTCTGAATGTGCTCACACGGTTATGAGTCACCTAGAAACATGCAGCCTCTACCAGTAACGTACTGCCCCAGATGAAATGGGAAAGTCCTAGCCATTCCTAGTTTCTATTATTTTCCCATTAGTCTCAGGTTAGACTCAAAAGCATTCCCTTACCTGAGATGAGCTGGGCTATTGCCTCCACCCTTCTGGAGCCCAGCAGTAATGCCTGTTGCTGAACCAAGTCTGGTAATTTGCATTTCTAATCATTCAGGAATTTAATTAGTATCATGGCCTTAATCAGGTGCACTGCAAATACAGCTGATGTCACCAGAGCTTAATTAGTTTGAAGGAGAAAAAAGTTTTTACAGTCTGAATATGTCTCCCCTGGTATAAAGGTGAAGGGTCTCAGGGGTTCGTGGAAGAGGAAAG
>NW_023234914.1:0-1255 GCF_002007445.2 Ailuropoda melanoleuca | reverse complement strand
TGTGTGTGTGTGTGTTTATGCATTTATCTTGGTGGGGTAGTGTACGATGTAAGGCCTAGCATTTATATCTTCTCTGTAACAACTACAGGAGTAAAGTTTTATTGAATGAATATGTGCATGAACATAATTAAGGTTGATGGTCACTAGATTGAAATCAGTTCCAAAACTTTCATTGGGAAACTTTCAGAGATTGTTTTGAGACTGTAGATATTGGGAAACACCAAAGAATCCTACTATTACCAAAGAAATGTTAAAGAAAGGGTGGTTTTACTCAGAAGGGCCCTCCCATTTCAAAGGAAGGCATTTGGCCTCTAAAACCATAATAGTCTTACCATTTGCTACCTGGGTTTTCCTATGGGTTGCACAGGTGGAGACATGCTTGAAATAGTTGATTTTTTCATGGTATCTTTCTGAAGTCTTTCACTAAGTCTTGATAATGTAATATTTAGTAGAAATTACTTATTTTGCAGTATAGAGAGAACCTCATAATTTCTTTGCTGTATTATTTTAATGAGGTAGGGGAGACCAGATCTATAGTTCCAGGATGTCCAGTTTCATCTTCCTTTTTAAGTTTTCTGGGGAATGGGGCAGTGTATCTTATAAGGTAAGGAGGAGCAGGGCTGGTGTGGGAGATAAAAAAGTTTCACAAATTGGCACTTGCCAATTTTATATTGCCCCAGAATTCCAGCTTCACTTTTCCTATCATTTGGTTTCTCCACAATATCACTTAAGAGGTTTAGTATGTAAAACAAAACACTTTTTCATCTTACTACAAAAATGTTACATGCTTAGAGTAGAAACTTTAAGAAGAGATACTAGAAAGAGACAAAAAATATCCTTCATCATTTCAGCATCCATTTGTTTTGGTTCTGGCCAAGGAAATGTTGACCAGTGTTGTCAAGAGCCATTCAAGGATACCTTGGCACCTTCACCTTGTAATTTTCAAGGTGGGGGCATTTAAAGATGTCAACTCCTGATTTTTATGTATAGACATTGAGTATAGAAGTATGATAATTTAGTGAAGTAATTAAAAGATACTCTCTGTACGTTGGTTAAGTAAATTTGGAAAGGTCATAAGTTTAATATTGATAATGCATGGGGTGATATATTTATGTCTATGGCTATATATCTATTCATGAAATCCATCATTAAGACAATTTTGAAGACTTCTGTGTTCCATCTTAAGAAACCATCCCTGTCAGAATCATGGGAAATTGACCCTATTCTTTACCGGGATGTTACACACTTCTATGGT
>NW_023234913.1:0-994 GCF_002007445.2 Ailuropoda melanoleuca | reverse complement strand
GGGCTCTCATGTTCCTTACAGAGTACAAACCAGTGTTTTAAGCCCTTAAAATATATTAAATAATTTAATATGATTGTCAGCACTATGGAACAGATACTGTTATTATAATGCTGCTATAGATACAGAAATTAAGGCATAATTAGGGGACAAAACTTGTCCAAGGTGGCCCAGATAGGAGGAAGACCTGAAATGATGTGTGACAGCTCCTAACTTCCATCCTCATCCCTGGAGAAGGACATGGGTTGGGGAGGGGGTGACAGATGAGATTTTTCCTTGAATTGCAAGATTAAGTATTTTGCCTTCAGTGGACGTTCAGACTTATCCGTGGCACGGCTATCCACTTACCTATCTATCTGTCTATCTCTTATTACTTATCAAATTCTACATTTCTCTCACTGCCTAGAGCAGTGCTGTCTTCGGCAATAAACACTGGAAAATGTGCTTGAGGAATCAACAAATAAAATTAAGGAGTTTATATTTTTTTTAATTTACCAAGATGCCTACAATGATCATTACATTCATGATTTTTAAAACAATCAAAATAGGAGCAATGTAAATTAGCATACTCTCAACTTTAACATGTCTTTGAAATTTACATTGACTCAAAAGTTGAGGAATATAGCTGAACAACAGTCAGTGTGAGGGCAAAGGATTTTACTGGCTTAAAATTTCCAGTTTGGCAGAATACTGAATCACAGAATGTTATATCTAGAAAGCATCAATACTGTCCTTAAATAGATGGAAAAACTTCAGATGTGTAATTTTAGGATAGTTCCCATTGCTAAATAATTACAACAAAGTTTTGAATAGGACACTGGTCATACAATTGTATGGTCCCTGGTCTGTTATTGGAGAGCTGGTCTGTCCTTGAAATTAGTATAGCCTTCATGTTTTGTTTTGTTTTGTTTTGTTTCTCTTTAAACTTCCTCATAAAAGTAAAGTGTTTTATGGGCCAAGAGAAAAAAAATATCTTTAGACTCCAATAACTTTATTT
>NW_023234912.1:0-994 GCF_002007445.2 Ailuropoda melanoleuca | reverse complement strand
GAAAGAAAGAAAGAAAGAAAGAAAGAAAGAAAGAAAGAAAGAAAAGAAAATACAAAAGCACTTGCCAATAAATTGTCCTGAATCCAGTACTTTAACGGTAGGTCTTCAACAATGTTTTCTGTCTTTTCCATGCTTTTTGTTCTATGTAGACTCTTAACTTGTTTTACACAAACTTGATCATTTGTGTTTTCATTTTTTAAATTAATTTAATCAGGATTTTGAAATTTATCAGCATAGAGATATACATTGTATTTTCTTAAAGGTTTTCATAATCTCTTTTGTACTTTGCCCAAACTCAGTTCTTGTTATTGATATTTTATATTGGATTTTTTATTTTAGGGGTTCTCTTTTTTCTCTCCTTTTGTTCTGAATTACATTTGTGAGGAATTTGCCTACATAATCAGTCCTATTGAAGGAATGGATTTTTGAATGTATTATCATTTCTCTACTTTTCTAATTAATTAATTTGGCTTTAAACTTTATGCTACCTTCCTCCTGCTTCCCTTATATTTCTCTGTCTTTCTGGATTGAGCTAAATGCTCAGGTTATTTTTATTGTTGTTTTTAATAATAAGCGCACTTGAGACTACTTCCGTGTAGCTGTATTAGTTTTTGCTGGGTTATGCTGCGGGAAAAAATAATCCCCAAATCTCATTGGTTTAAACATTTTAGGGTCTATTCTCTTTCACATCGCATGTCCTTTGCATGCTGGCTGCAGCTCTAGTCAATGTCTTCATTCTGAAATGCAAGCTGAAAAAACCATCTGGGACATACTTTCCTCCTGGCAGAAGGAAAAGGCAGTGGCTGAGGCACACATGGGCTCTTAAAGCTTCTGCTTGGACAAGACATAGGTTACTCCCATTCACATTCTAAGGGCCTAGCAAAGTCAAGTGGTGGGGGTGGGGTGGGGTGGGGTGGGTAAGGTATCAAATCCCTTTTACAAGGAAGATAGCAAATAACTGTCCTAGACTTTAAGAGATAATAGTCTTTTTTTT
>NW_023234911.1:0-994 GCF_002007445.2 Ailuropoda melanoleuca | reverse complement strand
AGTTTAAGCAAGAGAGATTTCATAGCAGATCATATTTTTAAAAGCCTCCCCCACACACTTTTTTCCCTTTAGTTTCACGTGATTGAGGACAGTATTTTAGTTATCTCCTATGGTGTTTATATTTCAAAGACATGGTAAGACTTACAGCTCAAGGGACAGAGAAAGAATGCAAGGTTTTTCCCAGGAGTTTTGGGGGATACTTGTCTATTATCTGAAGTCTAAGGTAATTACTATTTAAATTTTTCTCTTTTTCCTTTAAGTGCAGGACAATTGTGTTTCCAAAGTCCTGATTTTTTACAACATTTGAAAATGTCTGGAGGAAAACAGGAAAGGCTCTCAGTGGACTTTAAGTTGTTCTCAGGGTTATGCTTTTGTTTCTTTAAAGATTCAAGTTGCAAATGAAGAATTGTCAATTTTCTTTTTTCTCCTGCACTCCTGATAGCTTTCTTCAAAGAACTGGGCAGCTCCTCCCATTATAATGCTTAGAGGTTGACTAGCCCACCCAATCACACTATTTTGAATTTGCCTTTTTATATCAGGAAGAAATTTTCCTACCAAGGCAGAAATGAAAAGATTTCTATGTTCTGGAGCTTCAGAATTCAGTGCAGTATGCCTTTGAAAAATCTGTATAAAGGATTCAACAAAGGCCTTTGGATGCTCTCCTTCTTTCTGAATGTACAATTCAAACTCAGAGCAGTTCACCTTAGGGGGGAAAGTTCTATGACAGCTTCTATCCACCCCTGAATATCAGCCTCCAGCTGTTCCATTTCCTGATCATTTGTAGGAGGGCCTGGGAGAAATTCTGCTCCTGTGTTTCCTCTTTGAGAAGGGTTTTCTCCAGGGGGCCATCTGATCTCTCTGTTAACTACAGTATAATCAAGGGTGGGAAGAACACCCTTGCAACTAATCAAGGTCCTTGGGAGAGGGGTTGTAAATGGCCACTAATCTTTTTCTTTTTCTTTTCTTTTTTTTTTTTTTTTTTTTTTTTTTAAAA
>NW_023234910.1:0-993 GCF_002007445.2 Ailuropoda melanoleuca | reverse complement strand
AACTAATGAATCATCGAACTTTACATCAAAAACCAGGGATGTACTGTATGGTGACTAACATAATATAATATAATAAAAAATATTATTATAAAAAATATAAATTTCAAAGCAGAATATTCTTTAAAACAATGTGGTTTCCAATTGTTCTCAAAATAAAAGTCAAAATGTTTACTAGCTTACAGGATATCATGTAGTATGATCCTTCCCATTCCATCATCCTTATGACCAATGCCATGTACTGTTTGCTGTCTGTTTTCACATTGGCCTGCTTTCTCCTTTGTTATTGTTGTTTTGTTTAAGTTACTGCTTTTGCCTACGATGAGCCTACTACTGGCCCCTTTGCTTAGGACACTCTCCCCTTGATTTTCCCATCTGATATCTATTTTCAGGGTTCAGCTCAAATGTTGTACTCAGGGAAGACACCCCCAACTTTGCAGACTAGGGGGTGAAATCCTTCATTGCTAATGTAGATAGCATCATTCATACTTCTCTTACAGAGCACATATCAAATCTTCCATTTATTTCTGAAACAATTCGAATTTATATTGATCTTCTCCCTTTTTAAAAAGATTTTATGTATTTATTTATTTGACAGAGAGAGAGAGAGAGAGCAGGAGAGGGAGAAGCAGATTCCCCTGAGCTAAAGGCAGATGCTTAACCGACTGAGCTACCCAGGTGCCCAGTCTTCTCCCTTGAAAGTGAGCTTCCTGGAGACAGACTCGGTTCTTTTTTACTTATCTTTGTATCCACATTACCTGAGAATGAATGAGGAAATAAGAAACAGAAACCAGGTTTCTCTTTCTAGTATAGGGTCTGAGGTCACACTGGATCATTGCAAGCAGGACTAGGGACAAAGAGGGAGCCCTTGAATCCCAGCCCCAGAGGCTTCTGGAAACAAAAGAAAGTGTCAAAGGGGAATGGGTGTTTGTTCCAGCTCTTTGAAAAATGTCATTGGTATTTTGATCGGGATGGCATTGAAAGTGTAGATTGCTC
>NW_023234909.1:0-2863 GCF_002007445.2 Ailuropoda melanoleuca | reverse complement strand
CCATTTGCCTTCTGTCTCCACCCAGAACCTGCGTGGTCTCACTCACACCTGCTGCCCAGCGGCACCTGAGCGCTGCTGACTGGGTTCTGGGATAGACACACAGGGATGTATGGAGGAGTGGGGGCAGCTGTCCAGATTTGGTCTGCGTGCTGTGACTGTCCTTGCAGGGCTCCATGCTGGGATGGGGTGCTGCTTGACTGACCAAGAGGAAGCGAAGAGTCACGTGGGTCAGCATGTCCTCTGTGGGCCTGGAGGGTAGAGCAAAGTGCCAAGTGACCTGGCTTTCTGACCAGACTGCGGGTCTGTGGCACTGAACAACAAGGCTTTGACTCTGGGTGTGTGGTTGATGGGAGGTCCGACCTACTAAACCATGTCCTTGTCGTCCGCAGTGGGTGCAGTGCAGTGTGAGGGCAGGTCAGGATGCCGAGTGGTGAAGCCTATTTGGGGAGATAGCCTGGAACAGTGGCCAGATGCCAAATGCTGCATTTCGGTGCCCAGCTCTGGAGAGTGAGGCTTTGGGGTAGGGGTCTGGGGGGCCAGGGTCACTGGTGGCCAATGACCATGGATTCCTGGCTGCCCATCCCTAGCTTAGTTTGTCCTCCCTCCCCTTTCAGTGGGAGACCCTGGGCCACTGTGTGGCTTGCGTTTCACACTCTTCTCTTCTTGGACCTTGGTTTCTCTTTGTTTGTTCTTTGGTTACCGAACCTCTGGCCACTTCATTTCTAATACGTTATATCACTTTATGTCTCTCTTTGAGTTCGCAGGCTTTTGATCATTCAGTGTGACCTCTCTTTTTATGCTTTGTCTTTCTGGTCAGCTCAGATAATTGCTAATACTATTACCTCTGGTCAGCTTGGGTAATGACTGTGTGCTGCCCCTCACTGAGTGGATTCGGCCACTGCTCTCGCTGCATTATCTAATCTTTATGACAGGCCTAGTGAGAGGTTCCAACGATTATTGTCCTCTGAAGTCCTTTACTCAAGGTCAAGCTTGTGGGTGAGCGGGGGAGCCATGACTGGACCTCAAGGAGCTCTTTAACATGTAAGTATCCCTTGAGACAGGCCAGGAGACGTCAGAACTGCTCAGGGTGTGTCAGGTGATGGGACAGAGCTGGGGACTCCCAGGGCTCAAGGTCACGCAGTTGGCTGGGGGCTGAGGCTCATGACTCAACTAGAAATCAAGTGGTATGAAGGGTACAGAACCAGCCAACCTATCAGCCTCCGTGTCCTAGGAAGATAATCACTGCACGATGTCTGCTGAAGGGACTTGCAGGTGTCCTAAATATGCCGGGTGAGTGCAAAGTAGGGTCTGTATACAAAGGGTTAAGAAACTGCAAGGTAGAGTTTTGAATAAGGGAAGGATTGGTGGTGACATAATTTTATTCCAGTCGGCAATTCCTGTAACAGCCGACTTGTTGTGGGGTGGTTAATCCAGGAGGACTAGGATCTTGGCAGGAGAGAGCAGAGTCTTGCTGTTGCCAAAGCTGGGGCCGGGTGAATTGAATTACAGTGTGGTTCCAGGCAGCCATCGTGTGGCACAGCAAACTTGGTCTTAAATTTCTCTTTAAATTATGGAACACTGGGTACATATGAAAGAATGCATGTTACATGTATATATAGGGTATGTGGCTTAGACAGAAAAGGTAGCTCTCTGGGGCTTCTTCTTGGTCCCATCCCAGGGCTCACCTCCCTCTCCTAGAAACTGCTACCATTCTGTCCTGAGTTTCTCATTCTCTTGCTTTCCTTTATTTTTACCACAAGAATCAGAAGGTATTCCTAAATAATGTATTTTTAGATTTGCTTGCTTTTGGTTTTTATAGAGATGGTGTCACATACGATCACATACATTCTTCAGGGATTTGATGGACACTCTTCTGCTGTGTGAACATATACATCCCAGTTTTTCTGGTTTTAGAGTTTGGATCCAGGGGGCGTATCTTTGAGGGACCCACAAAGAAGGTCAGGAAGATTCAAAAGGTAGGCAGAGACCAAACCTTTAGGCATAGGCCCCAGCATAAGGAATGTAGATTTTATTCTAAATATATTGAGAGTCCATCGAGGTGTTCTAAGTAGGGACCTGAATATGATAATACCAGAATACCAGCACTGATACTGAATAACCTCCTATTATATTTGAGGGTATGCCACTTCTCTGAGGAAACAACCACAGAAACAGAACTCTGGTGCAGTGCGATAAGTGAACATCCGAGTGGACAACCAGACTGCAGTTGAATTTACCGTGCTCTAGCCCTGCTGAGATACTGACTCTAGTCCTTCTGGACTAACCACCCTGTACCAGGTGGGCTGTCCAGGCACTGCAGATCTGAATGGAGTTGTAAGGCACCTCTGATCCTTCTTTTTAAAAGTGTAACGTCCCCGTTCTGTAACCCTTTGCGTGCAGAACCCACTTGGCATTCATCTGTGCATTTTGAGCAGAATCCTAGCGCAAGCCCTAGTTAATNTTGTAAGGCACCTCTGATCCTTCTTTTTAAAAGTGTAACATCCCCGTTCTGTAACCCTTTGCGTGCAGAACCCACTCAGCATTCATCTGTGCATTTTGAGAGGAATCCTCGCGCAAACCCTAGTTAAAAGTTGTGGGGAGGAGGGAGACTCTGGAAGGGACTGGGAAAGATCAGTAAGAGGAAGAGAACCAGAGGCAGGAGAGAAGAATTTAGGGGAAGATGGAGTTTGCCATATAAAGGAGGCAGTGACTAGCAGAATCAAACGAAGTCTCTTAGGGTAAAACTTATAGTCTGTGGGCCAGCCAGCTGGGGCCATGGGTCCTTTAGAGAACAGTTTTGGGCAAGATGAGGGGTTAGAACCCACTGAGTACTCATGAAGGAAAGTGTACTTAAATGTTAATA
>NW_023234908.1:0-993 GCF_002007445.2 Ailuropoda melanoleuca | reverse complement strand
AAAAAACAATAACAAAAATAAATATACTATGTTTTTCCTATACATACATGTATCTGATAAAGCTTAATTTATAAATTAGGCACAATAAATGATTAACAATAACAAAATAGGTCAATTATAATACACTGCAATAAAAGTTATGTGAATGAGGTGTCTCAAAATATCTTACTATATCCTATACTCACTCTTCTTGTGATGACGTGAGATAATAAATGTCTGTGTGACAAGCTGAAGCGAGGTGAATGACGCAGGCACTGTGACACAGCGTTAGGCTACTACCACCTCCTGAGGATACATTAGAAGGAGGATCACTTGCTTCAGAACTGAAACTGAACGCGGGTAACCGAAACCACAGAAAGTGAACCACAAATAAGAGGGGACTATTGTGCTAACATTTTTATATACAAATTCTTTTTGCATGAGTTCCCTGTTATTTTATTAAAGGTATATACACTCAAAATTAACCAAAGTTGATCATACTTGGCAAAAGATAACCACAACAGCCCACCCTGATTTCTAATATTTCTCCTCTTCTAAAAGATGATTTATACTGAATTCACTGTCGGCTTAAGCTACCCAGCATGTTAAAAGCTCTTCTATACCACCCAGACATTCAGAAACACTGAAGAGCCACTTGCACATCTGCCAGAAGCTTCTGTTGCCAGAACTTGTCAGAGCGAGAATGATTTCGTACTAATTGCAGTGCCCTTGACAGTCCTGAACTACAAGGTTTATCCGTCTCAGTGAGATGGAGCAGGTGAGGTAGCATGGGGCAGGCGGAGGAAGCAGCACCATCTTCTGACAGCCAAACAACAAGACAATCAGCAACGGTGCTCATCTTTCTACTATGGCAGCAAAGCCACTTACTTGCCCAAGGTTTTATGTTGTTTTGCTGGCTGCCCAGATGATCCCCACCCCCCGCCTTCCCACAAGTTATTTTCAAAAATGTATCACTGCATGAGCCTTCTCTGTCCCTCCTCTCTCTGATCCACA
>NW_023234907.1:0-993 GCF_002007445.2 Ailuropoda melanoleuca | reverse complement strand
GGCACTGCCAGGACTGGAACTCGCCTCCCACCTCCCTTGGGCTCGTTCAGCTCCAGCTGCTGCGATGGCAGAGCCTCGCGGCCAGGACCCGCTGGCCCTGTCCCCTCAGCCCCTCCCAGGCCCCCTCCCCCCTCTACTACTCCACCCCCTCCCACCTGCCTGGGAATCCCATCATGGGCTGAGGGCCAAGCGTCAGCCAGGCCTTTCTCTCTAAATTATTCTGTCTTCCCTGAGCCCATTCACAGCCTGCTCACCACTCAGCTTCTGCTAAGAAGGAAAGAGGGTGGAGTCCTAGGCAAGCAGGCCTCTGACAAGCTGGGGCCACCTGAGCAAGATTCCCATCTCTCAGAGCCTCAGTTCCCTTATCTGTGAAATGGGCATGGTGTCGCCTGCTCACAGGGCTCCCGTGTGGCAGGTCTTTGCGCAGGAGGAAGCCTACAGCCTGTGCGGCGCTGGCCGAGGTAGGCTGGTGTCCGGGGTCCGCATCCCCCAGGTGGCTTCTGGGAGCGTGGCCCCTGTGGGAAGGTAGCAGGTGCTGGGAGGGGACTGGGAGGGGCTTCCTGTCCTCAGGAGGAAATGTCAGGCTAGGAAGGGGCCACAGGCCTCCTCCCCACGGGACTCTTTGGCACCCTTGACAGGCCAGAGTCTCTGGTGGACCCCCAGTTTCTCAGCCTTTCCGAACATCATTGGCCACAAACCCTTCTGCTCCAGGAGCTCTTAGCGGGATTCTGAGACACTAGCTGCCCTGGTCACCGTCTCAGGATGTGCGAGCAGGAGGACTGCCAGCCTAGCAGCCAATACGGCTGAGCGGCAGCTGTCATGCAGACTAAGAACAGATGGACAGACAGCCAGGCCCCTCCCCAGACGGTCAGACTGAGGTCCTCCTCATTCTCACTTCCTTTCCTGCTCCAAGGTGGGCAGGGCGGAGAGGGGGCCAAGCAGGTTTGCTGCACCCCAGGATGGATCAGACTGAGCTGAGAAACATGGGGGCCC
>NW_023234906.1:0-993 GCF_002007445.2 Ailuropoda melanoleuca | reverse complement strand
GTGTGTGTGCATGCCTGTGTGTGTACTGCGTGTGTGCATGTGTGCATATGTGCGTGCATGCTGTGTGTGTGCATGCGCACATTCACACACACCTATGTGCACTGGTCACAGTATGAAATGCACGTCTTACCTATGAGACAGCCTCAGGGTCAGAAAGCGGCCAGGCTTCCTGACTGCAGTAAAGTTTTAATATTCTAATAAAAATGTTTTTGAAAATATTATAAATGCACCAAAACCTCCCTAAAGCTTGTTTTTACACAGGACACTGAATTCCACGTGCATCCCAGCTCCACGTTTGTCAACAAGGGATCTTTCACTGTCCTCTCATTCTGTACTCCTGCGGCCCCCACCTCCCCCCGCAGGTGCCAGCTGACCCCGCGGCCCACCAGGCGGGGCCGGCCCTGCTGAGGTGACAGGCCAAGGCAGGAGGAGAGCCTGTACCCACCGCCAGCTCCACGGGCCCACCTCTCATGAGCGCGCACGGCCCCCACACACTCCTGCTCCAGGAGCTGGTCCTCACCCGGATGGGAGGGGCCGAGGCGGCTGCCCCACTTCCCACGGCATGTTTTCCACTTAAAAGCACAACAGACAGTAAAACACCCACCTGCTTATTAAGCATGGCACGGGTATGAGAGGCCTCGGAGAAGTCGGCCGGGCTCTCGGGACATACGTGTGTGTGTGTGCGCACGTGCACGTGTGCACACGCGAGTAACTCAAGAGAGCTCAGACGCGGGAGGCAAGGCCCAAGGACCCGCATGGGAGCCATGTCGACACCCATCACGCGCCCATGGCTCCAGGGCTGCAGGTCAGGGAACAAGGACAGTGAAAGATCCCTTGTTGGCAAACGTGGGCTGGGACGCACGGGGAATTCAGTGTCCAGTTTAAAACCAAGCTTTAGGGAGGTCTGGGTGAAGACAGGGTATTTTCTTTTTCTTTTTTTTTTAAAGATTTTATTTATTTATGTGACAGAGAGACAGCCAGCGAGAGAGGGAA
>NW_023234905.1:0-993 GCF_002007445.2 Ailuropoda melanoleuca | reverse complement strand
GTGCTTAATGGTAATAAAGCAGAGCATCCAGGAAAACCCCTCCAACTAACATCAGCCTTTTCGCTGGGAACCCTGATTCCACATTGGGTAATGGGCCTGTGAGTGTTCCAGCACTTAGACCCGAGAAAAAAAGTGTGAGGATAAAGCCCTTGAAATCAAATTGGCCTATGGAAAGTGGAACAGGAATCAAGGTGCTTTGGTACCATGAGTGAAACATGACACACACAGCATTGAGAAACAAAATTTGGCCAAAGGCCGCTTGCAATGAAACGTTTGCTTCCTCGGTAAATCCTATCAAAACTGCTGTTGGCGATGGAAGAAAAAGGCCAAAAATATGTCCGTCAGAAACAACACCGTGAAGGGACCATCTTTGCACTGTCATCACCCTTCGTTTATAGTGAAAAATGAGGGAAAGTGGTCGCGGAACCCTGACGAGAGTGCCACATAGTGGTCTCTGAGGCTCAACACAATCCAGGGAAATGTCAACGAACATCATCTCTCATGAGTAAGGGAGCATGAATGAAAAGGTTCAGGATTTTCTAGGACACAGCGCCCTTCTCATCGGTAATAAAGCAGAGCGTCCAGGAAAATACCTCCAGCTAAATTAGTCTTTTCAGAGGATATCCTGATTCCATATTGGGTGTATGGGCCTGGGAAGTATCCAGCATTTATAACCAAGAAACATAGTGTGAGGATAAAGCCCTTGTAATCTAATCGGCCTTATGGAATGTGGAAAAGGAGTGAAGGTGCTTTGGTGCCGTGAGTGAAACAGGACGCACACAGCACTGAGAAACAAAATTTGGCCAACAGCAGCTTCAAACGAAATGTTTGCTTCCTAGGGAAATCCTATCAAAACTGCTGGTGGCAATGGAATGAAAACGTAAAAAGATGTCCGTCCGAAACAAAAGTTGCAAGAACCGTTTTAGCACTATCATCACCCTTCGTGAATAGGGAAACATGAGGGAACGTGGTCGCAGAAGCCTGACGAGAGTG
>NW_023234904.1:0-993 GCF_002007445.2 Ailuropoda melanoleuca | reverse complement strand
GGCTCCTCTTGAACTGGAAGTAAGCTCCCATGGATATTCCTGCCTGGGGTGGAACCACAGCACCTAGATGGTCCGGGCCCCATTCCTCCAGTGCTGCGGGAGCCGGGGTCTCGAGGAGAGTGCATGGAGTGCCTGCAGGAGTGGTCAGGCCGCTGAAGTCCAGTCCCCTGCTCTGCAGGACTCCTGGAAGGCCTCACGCTTCAGAATGATGAGGCCTCCTCTTGGGTTATTGAAAAGAAGAGGGTTGTTTTCTTCCATGTCCAAATACAATGACACAGGCGTGCAGGGAGGTGGGCTCGATGTGTGAATGGGATGGGGCCCAGGGCAGGTGAGCCCGGGGCCGGATGGTGGGAGGCATCCAGCAGAGAGGAGCCCCCTAATGAATGTCGTGTGCCGGGCCCAGAATGTTCTGTCGATCATCCCTCCTGGACGCCCCGGGTCCACCGGCTCTGCCCAGCAAAGGGAGGGAAGGAGAGCCCAGGGGCATCAAGCAACGTGCCCAGAGATGTAGTGGAACAGCCTTTCCCAGCTCAGTGAGCACAGTTTCCCCGGTGGGTCCTGGGGAGTGGCTGCGGCTCCCCCCGCAAGCCTGGCTGGTCCTCCTGGGGTGCTCAGCCCACGGGGAGCCAGGGAGACACGAACTCCCCATTCAGGTGGAAGATGGGATAATGTGCAGCATTGCGGAGATGGTTCTTCAAAAACTGCTGGTGGCCGTTTCCCTCTCGCAGCCTGTGATGAGTTCAGGGAAAAGCTTTTCTTGCTCACAAGTACTGCATCGAATTAGCACTTTAGTCTTTGAATTCTTTGTGTTTGCACTACGTTAACAATTGAAGACAATAATCTCTAAAATCAAAACGGCTTGCATCCACTATTTGAGTCTTAGCAGGCAGACAGAGGAAGCCATTTCCACGAACACTGGTTAGCCCCTTCTGTTAGCAGGACCGAAGGAGCTGGCAGGCCAGCTGGGAGGTGAGCGTGGGCTTGCGGGTGACA
>NW_023234903.1:1666-1837 GCF_002007445.2 Ailuropoda melanoleuca | reverse complement strand
GTGAATAGGGAAACATGAGGGAAAGTGTTCGCGGAAGCCTGATGAGTGTGCCCCATAGTGGTCTCTGAGACTCCACACAGTGCATGGAAATATCAACGATCATTATCTCTCGTAAGGGAGCATGAATGAAAAGGTTCAGGATTTTCGAGGACTCAGCGCACTTCTCATTGG
>NW_023234903.1:634-1498 GCF_002007445.2 Ailuropoda melanoleuca | reverse complement strand
CCTTATGGAAGGTGGAACAGGAATCAAGGGGCTTTGGTACCGTGAGTGAAACACGACGAACACCACTTTTGAGAAAGACAATTCGATAAAACCCGCTTCCAACGAAATGCTTGCTCCCTGGGGAAATCCTGTCAAAACTGCTGGCGGCAATGGAACGAAAAGGCCCAAAACACGTCCGTCAGAAACAACACCGTACAGGGACCGTCTTAGCACTATCATCACCCTTCGTGAATAGGGAAACATGAGGGAAAGTGGTCGCGGAAGCCTGACGAGAGTGCCCCATAGTGGTCTCTGAGACCCCACACAGTCCAGGGAAATATCAACGATCATCATCTCTCGTGAGTAAGGGAGCATGAATGAAAAGGTTCAGGATTTTCGAGGACTCAGCGCCCTTCTCATTGGTAATAAAGCAGAGCGTCCAGGAAAACACCTCCAGCGAACAGCAGCCTTTTCACTGGGGACCCCGATTCCACATTGGGTGTAGGGGCCTGGGGAGGATCCAGCCCTTAGAACCAAGAAACAAAGTGTGAGGGGAAAGCCCTTGAAGTCACGACGGCCTTATGGAAGGTGGAACAGGAATCAAGGGGCTTTGGTACCGTGAGTGAAACACGACGAACACAGCACTGAGAAAGACAATTCGGCCAAAACCCGCTTCCAACGAAATGCTTGCTCCCTGGGGAAATCCTGTCAAAACTGCTGGCGGCAATGGAACGAAAAGGCCCAAAACACGTCCGTCAGAAACAACAACTTACAGGGACCGTCTTAGCACTATCATCACCCTTCGTGAATAGGGAAACCAGAGTGAAAGTGGTCGCGGATGCCTGACGAGAGTGCCCCATAGTGGTCTCTGAGACACCACACAGT
>NW_023234903.1:0-354 GCF_002007445.2 Ailuropoda melanoleuca | reverse complement strand
TTTGGTACCGTGAGTGAAACACGACGAACACAGCACTGAGAAAGACAATTCGGCCAAAACCCGCTTCCAACGAAATGCTTGCTCCCTGGGGAAATCCTGTCAAAACTGCTGGCGGCAATGGAACGAAAAGGCCCAAAACACATCCGTCAGAAACAACACCGTACAGGGACCGTCTTAGCACTATCATCACCCTTCGTGAATAGGGAAACATGAGGGAAAGTGGTCGCGGAAGCCTGACGAGTGTGTCCCATAGTGGTCTCTGAGACCCCACACAGTGCAGGGAAATATTAACGATCTTCATCTCTCGTGAGTAAGGGAGCATGAATGAAAAGGTTCAGGATTTTCGAGGACTCA
>NW_023234902.1:0-993 GCF_002007445.2 Ailuropoda melanoleuca | reverse complement strand
GGCCCAGATCTAGTAAACTCTCATGTCTAGGCATTTAAGACATTTTACAATGCAATAAGATAGGTAACTAGACAGGGCAGCCATATTAACTGAGGGTTTTCAGAGTTGTTATTAAGCTAGAGGAGATGCTATGCTAAAAGGAACTTTGTTAATGAAAATGGAAGGAATGGTGACAAAACAAGTTATTTAAGAAGTGAGAGAAAAATAAAATTAGTATTTACTACAAGTCAAGAAGTGGAATCTTTCTCTGTCCAGAGGGAAAAAATGAATATCTGTGTAGACAAGTATGTTGGGCTACAAGTAAGAGAAATACGGGAGCTCACAGCAGATGGATTTTAAAGGCATTAGCTGAGACACAGGGTTAACATGAGGGTGTAGCAGACTTGAGAGAGAGAAAGCCTGGGCAATCATTATAGTATCTTGACTAAAGAATTACCAGGTGATCCATGAACCAATTGCACAGAAGTGGAAAGGAAGGACCCAGCTGAAGTTTGGCCCATCATTTCTGCATTAGATCTAATACTGGTCGGGAGCTACAGCAACAGTAGAAGAAACAAAGGTTGGAATTTTCCAGGACTGGGATTGACAGAACAGGCAGGATAGGCATGAAGGAGTAAGCCTGGTCAGTAGAAGGGCAGCTCTGGGGGCTGCCACGGAATGTTCCTGCAGAGTCCACAGTGCATGCTGCTGTGTTTTATTTATCAGTAAGGCTAATCAAGGCTGCTTCAGTGTTTTCTCTCTGTTCTATCAGAAGATAAAAAGGGACTAATCTCTCTACTCCTGAGCATAAGCTCAGGTTTATTGGGGGTTATCCTGTTTTTATTCAAATGTTCAGCAGTATAAGTTAACATCCTTTATATATGAGTCACAAGAAAAGCAAAATGACCTAGCAGAACTCAAGAATATAGAAAAGATCGCTCACATGCCCATAGGGTAAGAATATCCAGGGTAGGTACTAACACTGATATAACCCAGGAACACAGTGTAGCACTT
>NW_023234901.1:0-993 GCF_002007445.2 Ailuropoda melanoleuca | reverse complement strand
TTTTTTTATTATATCATTACTTATAAAGTTTCTCTGAGAGTAATTCAAGTCATCCTGGAAAATGTAGCAGTATTCCAAGAATAGAAAGTGGTGATATATGTTGATGGTCACTCACAACAACCAGATAAAAAGTGGCTCCAACTATTCATAACACGTGTGTCTACAAAATCCAAGTGGAAAGAAGGTTCCAAAGCATTTAAAAATGATCAATTAGCCAAAAGACTAAAGAGGAGAGCTAGCAATGCAGCCTCAGTCAGTCCCTCATCTCCTCTGGGACTGCTTTAGAATTAAAATAAAATATTAATGACAATTTTATGATGTCAGAACATGTTACTGTACTGCAAAGACATCTCAATGAGTTAAGCATTGCAGGCTATTTGAAACTTAATTTACTGGAAAGACAAGAACTTATAGATATAAAAATATACAGTATTATGTGAGGGGGGGAAGAGAAGGAGGGAGGGAGGGGGAGAGAGAGAGAGACACCAAATATGTAACAAGTAAACATTACTATTAAAAGGTATTCAGCTGGGCCACCTGGGTGGCTCAGTCAGTTAAGCGGCTGACTTTTGATTTCGGCTCAGGTCATGATCTTGGGGTCCTGGGATGGAGCCCCCGAGTTGGGCTCCATGCTTAGTGGGGAGTCTGCTTCAGGATTCTCTCTCTTCTCTGCCCCTCCCCCCACTTGTGTGCATGCATTGTCTCTCTCTCAAATAAATAAATAAATCTTTGAAAAAAGGATTCAGCCAAGTAATATGTCACTTAGAGTTTAATTCCCTTGAATGGCAGGGTCAGAGAAGATCCTCCGTAAAGGACTGATAACCTAGATTCTGCAACATTGCTGTTTTGAGAAGAGGATCTGTACAGGTCAATAAAATACCAGGAAAGATCAATATAATACTTTCTAAAACCAAAGGAAAATATCAACACAAGTATTAAAATAACTTAGGAAGGTATAAAATCTGGTATAGAAACAAGAAAATAACTGAAGTA
>NW_023234900.1:0-993 GCF_002007445.2 Ailuropoda melanoleuca | reverse complement strand
TGGAGGGCGGGGGCGGGGCAGGGGGGGATGGAACGCCACAGGCACTGATTGTTGCCTTTGCTACTAGATGGATACTTTGAACTTATATTGCTTAGAATTCGTCACCTCTGATCAATTACTAAGACACCAGCAGAGAGAAGGAGAATTAGGAGAAAGCGAATCAATTTATGGTCCTATATGGCATTTGGTGCCTGACTAAAAGGAAATACTTTGAAAAAAATTTCTAAGCAGAAAAATGATCTGTTTTCATGACAAGATAACTGCTAGGTTGCGACTGAATTGTGCAGAGGGAATAAATAACTTCCAACATCATCAAATCTTCCCTTTTCCATACAAGTCTTATACCATATAATACTAATTCCCTCGCTGTCGGTACTGCGGTTTGATGTTCTGAACCAGCTCATAGTGCTTCCTCTTCACGTATGCAAGCATTTACATATTGACCTAAATCCTGTCACATGCTGTCAAGAAAGTAAAAAAAAAGGAAAAGCTTTCCTCTTTTTTTTTTCTTTCTGTCCCTGATTTCATTTTCCCAGATGGTATTAAATTGAGTTCAAGCCAGCCTAGCACCTGTGTGGATAGTGGGGTTTTGCACAATTTGTTTTGAAATCTTCTCATCAAAGATGTGCTAATTATAGAAGCAGTATTTGTACACATACAGAAATAAAATACAGACATTCAAATGATGAAATAACTTTGAAAAATTATCCACATTTTAGTTTTTCTCTTGGCCTGAATTTGTTGTTGTTGGATTTTTGTTTGTTTGTTTGGGAAGGGCATGGGAAATAAACAATTATTAAATTCTTCTCCCAGAGAAAGATTTCCCGGTAATATCTGCTTGCTGCACATATGATGAAACTGTAAAACACATCAGTCAGTAAGGATGAGTTTTAGAATCTAAAATAATAGCAATGATTTTCTGTTTTTTTATTATTATTATTATATTATGTTAGTCACCATACAGTACATCCCCGGATTCCGATGCAAAGTTCG
>NW_023234899.1:0-993 GCF_002007445.2 Ailuropoda melanoleuca | reverse complement strand
TCCCAGAACACCAGGATCACGCCCTGAGCCGAAGGCAGACGCTTAACCGCTGTGCCACCCAGGCGCCCCTACATATTTATCACCTTTTAAAAATACAATTTATTTAATTTTAAGTTTGCATAGCTTGATATTTAATCATGAATGTTTAAAAACCAGTTGACAAAATTCCTAAAAATGTTCAAATTGACTCTCGCAAGCTAGGAGAAGGTGGCTCCAGCCTGTTCCCGGTTGTGACGACCTCATGAAACAACATGTAAATATATCCAGCATATTCGTTAAGTGTTGGTTTGCTAGGCGTGTCAGAACAAAAGAGCACAGATGTGGTGACTTAAGCCACAGAAGTTTGTTTCCTCATGGTTCCGGAGCCTGGAAGTCCAATTTTAAGGTGTTGGCAGTGTTGGCTTTTTCTGAGGCCTCTCTCCTTGGTTTGCGGATGGCTGCCTTCTTGCTGTGTCTTCCCATGGCCTTGGCTCTGTGCATGCATATTCCTGACATATCTTCTTCTTCTTATAAGGATGCCAATCCTACTGGTTTAGGGCTCCACTTTTACGACTTCATTTAGCCTTATTTATCTCTTTAAAAATCCTGTCTTCAACGGCAGTCATGTTGGAGGTTAGGGCTTCAACATATAAATTTGGGAGAGGACACAATTCAGTCAATAATAGCATTTAATAAATATTGGTGGACTATAAATCTAAACAGTGGAGTTTCAACAATGAGTTGAGAATGATCCATCTTCTTCTCTTACAGGCATTATGTCTTTTTTTTTTTTTAAGATCCTATCAGTAGACTGAGGCTATCTATGTCCAAGAAAACCTTGGCTGGGGTCTGTCTTCACTGGGCTGAGGCTCGTGTGCAGATGGTCCAATAAAGGGCAAAGTGCTATACAAATGAAAGATTACTGTTGTGGTTACTATTTCTTTTTCTTTTTTTTTTTTTTTTAAGATTTTATTTATTTATTTATTTGACAGAGATAGAGACAGCCAGCGAGAG
>NW_023234898.1:0-993 GCF_002007445.2 Ailuropoda melanoleuca | reverse complement strand
GGCAGGCGCACGCGTGCGCGCAGCGTTCCCTACTCGTCGCTTCCCGGGACCAGGGGCCCCTGCGGTTAGGATTCCGGGCTGCAGGTGGCGGAATGCCCACGGAAGCGCGCACGCGCAAAACTCATGCACGTCCTCACGCAGGCGCACGCAGGAACTCACGCACGGACGTGCACGATCTCACGTGCGCACACGCACCAACCAGCAAGTGCACACTAACAAACGCTTTCACACAGGCACCCACACGCACTAACACGCACGCACATAACGAACTCCAACACACACGATCATGCGTGCGCACGCGCACCAACTCGCGCACACACACTCACAAAGTCACACTGTAACAGGGCTGGCTCGTGTCACTGAGAAGTCCACGTGTGGAAGGGGTCCGGGAACAGCTGGATCTGGGCCCCTGGATCCAGAGACTGTCAATCAACTGTGATTAGTCAGGAAATGTGAGCATAGGGACGTGCCAGACCCCGTACTAGGCACAGAAGGTACCAGAATGTGAGAATTCCTACTTCTGGAAGCTCGTGCCTTCCTGGGTCGCTTGTCTGTGTCTCCCGACCTGAGGCCGAGTCTGTGTCCTGCCCCTTCTCAGGCTCCGTGTTACCTCCTGGAGGTAAGACGTCCACCACCTCCCAGCTCAACAAGCCCAGAATGAGAGACTGGGACAGTCAGAGCTGTTCCTGTAAAATAGGGATGGTCTGTGACCCCTGGGACATCCATGGGCACAATGGAGCCTCTCTGCTAAGTCACCTGTTACTGACATAGGGCATTGGAGACCCTTTCAGCAGCGGAGCTCTGTGCCTCTCCTCTCCTCACTAACACTTCCTTGCAAAGCTGAGGCCCGAAGTCGCCCACACCGAGCTCTCCTTCTCCTCCAGGGCCGAGCAGCGAGGGTTAGCACCACAGCTCCAGACCCCAGCCAACAGCCAACGTGTGCAGGCCCCGGAGCAGCCACCAAGTCCGGTGGGCATCTGGCACGCCAGGCTG
>NW_023234897.1:0-713 GCF_002007445.2 Ailuropoda melanoleuca | reverse complement strand
TCTCTATCATCTGTTTCACCTGGGCCCCTGAGCTGGACCCTCTGCCCCTCATTGCATAACTCCACCAGAACTGAGGGCAGCTCCTCATCCCTGGGCTTCACCACC
This sequence comes from Ailuropoda melanoleuca, assembly GCF_002007445.2. NCBI lineage: Eukaryota > Metazoa > Chordata > Mammalia > Carnivora > Ursidae > Ailuropoda > Ailuropoda melanoleuca. The sequence goes on along the minus strand of NW_023234897.1, from coordinate 608 downwards.
TTCAGAGTGAGGTGGACGGTCGTCTGTTTGTCAATGCCGTAAGACAACAGCTTCCTCTGGGGCTTTAGGATCTTGGAGCCCAGCAAAAGGACCTGGTCCTGCATGGGAATCTTGGTCTTAGCCCGGACATGTTCACTGATCTTCTTCACTCTGTCCTCCAAGTAGCAGTGAAGGTCATTGCTGTCCCCTCCTCAGAATAGACTTTCACCTGGACAACGAAGACCAAGAGAGCTCGAATCAAGGTGCCTGGAATGCCTGCCTGCCATCTTTTACACCATGTCCCCTCCTTCCCGTCCCCGCCCTCCTGCCTGCCTGGTCCTCCAGCTCCTTTACAACAAGCTGTGCCCCTCCCTTTCTTGGAACTTCTCTTTGGAAATTTCAAGCTTTTCACACAGGAAAATCAGTCTTATTCCCTTAAAACCATACCTCTCATTCATCCCAATGTCCTTAGTGATTTCCCACATTATTTGCCTGACTCTTATCCAGATAAGGTTTGCCAAATGTCAGAAACGAAATACAATTACAAAGCCTCCAACCTTATATACTGGACGCTAAAATCCACTCCCAAAGAGAATTATCAGGACTTGTCAGCCTCATGGGACACTCAC
>NW_023234896.1:0-993 GCF_002007445.2 Ailuropoda melanoleuca | reverse complement strand
GGGGGAGGGGGAGGGACAGAGGGCGAGAAATCTTCAAGTCGACTCCCAGATGAGCAGAGAGCCCAATGCGGGGACTTGATCCCAGGACCCTGAGATCATGACCTGAGCCAAAATCAAGAGTCGGACACTCAACCGACTGAGCCCCCGGGCTCCCCTAAATCTTAAAAGTTCTGACCATGTAATTGAGGGTGAGGAATGGTAACTACGTGAGGTGATAGATGTGCTAACTACCCTTAGTGTGATAAACATTTAGAAATATATATGCTCCAATCACCATGTAGTTCAACTGAAACTCAACACTGTATCAACTATACTTCAATAAAACAAAATAAATATCTGGGCCATTATAAAACATTAAAATATATATGCATCTATCAAATCACATTATATACCTTAAGCTTACACAATGTTATAGGTCAATTATATCTCAATAAAGTTGGAAAAATAGCAAAAGAAAAGGATGAGAACAGTTTCTGGTTTGTTGAGGTTTAGCATCTTTTACAGAGCTTGATTATAGCTGCTCTTCTGAAGACAGAGCTAAGCATCAGAATATTGGGGCTATTCTAACGTGAAAGGGCTCCCATCCCCCATGATAGATGCGTAAGGAACCAAAGCGGATAAAGAAAAGGCAAGAGGGCCAGAGGCAACACTCTGAGGAAATGAAAATCAGAACAGGAAGCCTGGAAAGGAAACTGGTAAAAAAAACTGGCCAGAGAAGATGAAAATCAGAAGGAAAGGAGTGTCATGGTAACTAAAGGAAAGAGAAATGCAGACAAGAGGGAGTGGTCAGCAGTGTTACATAAAGATCTAATGAGTAGAAAGCCACTTAAGAGTTAGGAGGGTAAACATCTGGAATAGCAAGAAAGAACCAAGTAGTTCATACTCCGTAGAGGACAGATGCTGAAGAGAATGAAATAAAGGACAGGAGCAAGGGACAAAGGATACATTAGCTTCCCGTAGACAAGATGTGCCTCCCAGGGAAGCAGCAGCCCT
>NW_023234895.1:0-993 GCF_002007445.2 Ailuropoda melanoleuca | reverse complement strand
TTTTTTTTTTAATTCAATTTTGAGGAATTTATTTTTTGTGTATACAAATGCAATGAATGCAATACACTTTTCTCTTTTTTGAGAGAAGGAGAGAGAGAGAGACCCATGGGGGAGGGACAGATGGAGAGAGGGAAAGAGAATCTTAAGCAGGCTTCATGCCCAACACAGAGACGGATATGGGGCTTGATCTCATGACCCTGAGATCATGACCTGAGCCAAAATCAAGAATCAGATGCTTAAATGACTGAGTCACCCAGATGCCCCTGCAATAAACTTTTATATATTGATCTTATATCTGGTAAATCTCCTAAACTATTCTTATTTATTTTTGTTATTTGTTGATGAGACAGCTTGAATTTACTATGTAGAGAATCGTATACTCTGTGATTAAAACCAATACCGTTCCTTCCTTTCTAATCTCTGTACCTTCTTGTTTCCTTTTGTTTGTTTGTTTTATTGTGTAGATCATGACCTCTAACATTTACATACAGTGGATACTATTTTTATCAAGTGTATCAGTCAGGATAACCTTCGCTGCTAAAACAAACAACTTCAAAATTTCATCAATTTAAACATTAGAACGTATTTGTTGCTCTGGTCACAGTCAGTTGTGTTTCCCAGTTGTGGCAGTGGGCACTTTGCTACATTCAATAATTTCCATCTTGTGGGTCTTAACCCTCAGAGTCCAGTCAACTTAGTAGGCAGACAGAGAAAGTGCACAAATTATGAGCTAAAGTTTATGGGCCAAGCCTGGAAATCATGCGCATCTCTTCCTTTCCCAATGTAATGGCAGGAATTCTGTCATGTGATCACATCCAGCCAGGAGGGAGGCTGCAGGGGTAATCTTCTGTGCGGGGCTAAGAGGAGACAGAAGATGCTGAACAGTCCTGGTAATACCTGTCATGGCAATTTGAGAAAGTTACCCTCTATTCCTTGTTTGCTTTTTGCATCTATTTTGATGAACATGTGGTTTTCTTTTCTTAATATGCTAAT
>NW_023234894.1:0-993 GCF_002007445.2 Ailuropoda melanoleuca | reverse complement strand
TTTTTTTTTTTTTCCAAATCTAAGACTGAGGAAACCTGTCCTTGACTTATAAGCCATTTGCTAATTGTAAGAGATGTATTTAGACCTTTTAATGCACCATGGGCTGAGCTTAGAATCTTATATGAATTGTCTCACTTTGAACTTTTGTGCAAAACCCATTCTATGAAGACTGTAAAATTACGAGCCTCGATACACATTTGTAGAGATGTGACTTGCAAGGGTTAGTGATCAACCTGGAATTATGACTTGGATCCTTATGAACTGACGTGCTTTGGTTAGAATGCAACAAAATAGACCAGTGGTTCTCAGCCAGGATGATTTTTCCTCCAGAGGACACTTGAAAATATCTGGAGAAATTTTTGACTGTCATAGCTTGGTTCATACTACTACTAACTTGGCTTGTCTAGGGTGGCCCAAAGATTCTGCAATTGTAACTGGTCCCCAGTCATTGATGCTGCCTGTCTTGGTCTGTACTCATGTTTATGTGTTAAGGCTGTGATCCAGTGTCAGAGTCAGGTCTGTTCTTCTTCTCCCAGAGTTTCCCCACCCACCTCATATTTGACCTTAGGTGGTCAAACTAGTCTACGGGTGTCTCTTTTCCCTCAGGAAAGGAAATGAACCTGCCAATCCTTTGTTCCCTTGTCTCTAAACTGGAGAAATTCCATCTAACATTTCAGTCTGAGAACTTAGTAATATTTAAGAGCTCACAGGAAATTCCATGGAACAGAGCAGGTGCTCCATCCATGGGAACTATTGTGACCATCTAAGTTCCACATTTTCCTAAGCTCATTATGACACCAAGATCTCTTGGGACAGGAAGTGAGTCCAGGATTCCTCAGCCTCTTGGACAATTTTATGGGTGGGTTGGGAATGAAGCAGGTGTCACTGGCAGCATCCTGCATACCTGGGGAAGCCAAGCACTTACTTGCACACTCATATTCATCCACAGAAGTCCCTGACCAAAAAGATCTCCTGTGGCACTGAGTGTGCAGT
>NW_023234893.1:0-993 GCF_002007445.2 Ailuropoda melanoleuca | reverse complement strand
TTTTTTTTTTAATGAAAATTCTTACATATAGCGTATTTCCTGACTGTGCTGTTTCTAATTTCTGTTTTAGTTTCTGCTCTCATTGTGAGGAGAAAGAGATCATAATAGCTGCAGATAATGTTACCCTGAGCTCTGTTCTATTACTATGATTCAGCAGGAAGATTGTGTGTGTGTATGTGTGTGTGAGAAAGAGAGAGAGAAAGAGAGAGACTGAAAAGCATTTAGGAAAAAAAGCTTAAGTTTATAATCCACATAACGGTTTCAATGGCACGATAAGGTAGATTTGTGGATACCATGTACATCATTAATAATTGGAAAATATGCCACATTGCCCATGCTTCATGCCATTCTGTGTGGGGGACTTGTCTTCACACTAAAAGGATAAAAGAACATCTGTTCCCTGGCAGCTTTGGCCTCCCTGGGGCCTAATTTGGCCCTCTCTATTTGGACCATATTCCTCCCCAAATGGGATGTGGGCCCTGCATCCTCTAATTAATCTTGCTGTATTTCTTGCTCTTTGCATGGCTACTTTTCTTCTAACCTTCACTTTGGGTCCTTGTCTCAGATGTTATGCCAAGATAAGTTGAGAGAACCTATTGGTAGGCCAGGAGAAAATCCAAAGGTCTCATGGGCTTTCTGAAACATTAAGGTTTCAGACAGTGCTAAGTAGAGTACAAGCAGAATATTGGTGCTAATGCTCTGGAAATCTCCCCTGAACCAAGCATTTCTAATATTTCACTGCCACTATTAGGAATACCTTGGTCATTCCTTAATGGGGAGGTTTGTCCTCCTCACAGCATGGATAGGGGAGACACCCTACAACTGAGAGAGGCTCCTCACCCAGAAGTGGGAAGAAAGTTCTGTGTCGGCAGCATTGCCTGGTTCTTGGTGGTGCTCACGCCCCTCTGGTACTTCCTTTCCTACTTCAGTTCTTTGCTCTCTTCTCTGCTGTTTTCCCCATTTCCCCTGTTCTGCCTTTACCCACTTTCTTCG
>NW_023234892.1:0-1212 GCF_002007445.2 Ailuropoda melanoleuca | reverse complement strand
TGTGGTTGACAAGCTCTCTCCTGGGTTGAGAATGAATCTTGCATTTGGGTTCTGTCCCCGCAGATCAGATCCGATGAATCACTGCCCGAGCAGACTCGCACGGGGCTTTGTTCCGTCCTTATCATGGGCATTAGGCCACGTGTGTTTATGAGTCTGTCTTCCCTGCCTGCGAGGGATCGGCACCACATTGGTCTTGCTGGTGTCTCCCCAGAGCCGGTCCTCAGAAGATGACTGCGAATACATGAATGAATGATGTGTGGTGCCCTAGACCATTCATTCACTGAGGACCGGGGCTGGGTGGCTCTGCNAGGACCGGGCCTGGGTGGCTCTGTCTAGTTTATCTTCAGCACGCTAACACTGAGCAGTGGCTGGGGGGGGGTTGGGCAACACCAGGTATTCTGGGCCTTCAGAGTGAGTGTTAGTTACTCCCTTGGCTATGCTTCTCACCCCCAGGCCTGCTGTTCTGCATTATAAAATCTTATCAGCACCTCACCTCAGGGTGAGGCAAGTGAGACACTTGCTAGTGTGCAATATTTTGGAGGGACACCAAATAACTCAGGAACAAAATAATATTGAAATGCAGTATGTCTAAAAAAATCAAAATTCATGCAAAAAAATCCACTGTGGAAAAAAAAATACAAATTTTTAAATAAAGACAGGATCTGCCCCTGCACTTGCAAGACCCTGCCTTGCTCACCTCACCCTGAAAGGGTCTTTCTGGGGATAATACCTCAAAAATACCTTGGGCTGGGGATTTGGTTGGCTATGGCTTTGGGCCCTTGGTTTCCTGAGAAAGCATGGCCTGGGACACTGGTTTACAGTGAGAGGAGGGATTCTGGGGTGTGACATCAGTGCCCCCTCCCTCACCAACCCAGTTAGGATTTGAAATCTCCAAACCAGGTAGTCATTGAAGATGCTGTCAGCTTATGTGGAAGACAGCATTTTGAAGAGGTCACATGGGAGCCATCGTGGCTTCATGGTGGCCCGTGGTGCATGTGACACATACCTTGTGGCCCAGAGTAAAGTCCTGCCATAATTCTGCTGCCCTGAGTACCATTGGAAGGTATTTGCTCTATGTGACCGGACCCTGGGGTATCGGTGCTAAGAAGGACCTTAGAGATTCCGCATAGATTCTTGTAGCACAGGTAGTGGTCCCCACCCTCGGGGCATTGGGCAATGTCTGCAGACATTATCTGTTGTCCCAATTAGGGA
>NW_023234891.1:0-993 GCF_002007445.2 Ailuropoda melanoleuca | reverse complement strand
TTTGTCGATAGATCGATCTTTTCTGCATAAAATTGCAGCTTACCAGTTCTTGGAAGTACAACTATGTTTTAACCTGTCATTTAGCTACATAATTTTGCTTTTTGTTAAGCTTTGATCAGGAAGACATTTCAGTATCATTGACTTCATTCCCTTTAAATTCTATTACATTCACTATCCCTTCTTCCTCAAATTGTCTTACAATGTTGCCTGAAATTTTTATTTTGAACTTCAGCTGTTCTTTATCTCCTTTCAGAATTGGAAATGTCACACTTTGTAAACTTAACTTTTCCCTAAATGTAGGAATAAGAAGAAAAAAATTCCACTGATGAATGGAGAAGAAGTTGACATGGATCTTTCTGCGATGGAGTAAGTCAGTTACTTGAGTTTAGAGATAGAATATTATATATTCTCATTTGTCTTGTTATGTACATCTAAAAGTATGTAAATGTGTTGAAACTGCTGCTTTTAAAACTTTGAAAGTCCCGAAAAATGCAGTGTTTCTGAGCTATAATGTGCATGTCAGTCACTTGCAGATCTTCTTAAAATGCAGTTTCTGATCTAGTACTTGACTAGTGGGTCCTGATAGTCTATTTCTAGGGAGCTGTCAGATGATAGAGATTCTTCTTGGACAAGACTTTGAGGCTCCCTGTGCTTTCAAAATACAATTTAAATATCACTGTTCTAAATTTTATGTGGTAATATTCTGATTGGCAGTGTTTTATTTTTAAAAATACTGTAGCTCAAACTTTATTTTGCTCATGCATATTGTACCTGTGTATTTTTTTTATAAAACATCTGTAATTTTTTACTAGTTTGGTTGCCAGATATTACTGGTATTTATATACCGTTTATATACTTTTTCCATATCAAGTGCCTTGCCTTTAGTAAGCACCCACTAGTATTTGGTGAATTAAAGTAGTATTTCAGGTAGTGTCCTTTTGACGGTATTGACATAGACTAGATGTTTTAAACTGTGTGAGTTACTTTGACAAG
>NW_023234890.1:0-993 GCF_002007445.2 Ailuropoda melanoleuca | reverse complement strand
ATATTCCATAATTCAATGACTAGGTGAAGTGTCTGAAAAAGAAATATTTTGCATAGCAATAAATGTATGCTTTAATACTTTGCTTCATCATCCTTAAAGTCAGTTTTGACTCTAGGCCATATTATGTCAATCTACTTTTTTCTGTATTTGTCTTTCTGTGTAGATTCTACCTGGAGACATGTATTTTATTATCACTTCTTTTGCCAGTGACTACGGCAGGCATGGTGGCAACAAGCTGTGTAATAAAAGGATGCTAATGTGTAGAAAAATCCCCATGATCATCTGTAACATCCAGTACGTCAAAGTCTGCATTCTCAGGAAGAGCAGTGAAGGTAGTGATATACAAAGGAATGATGCTCACAAAAGAGAAACATAGTCTCAGATTTTTCTCTGTTATAAACTCACATAAACAGCTGTGGTGGCCAAGAGTATATTTTCCATAGGAGTAGTATTCAGTCTAACAAAAGAAAAAAATATTCACTATGACATATTTTATTTGAGAGGAAATTATTCTTAACAGATCCATGTAGTCATTTGAAATAATTGAGAATCTCCAGAAACTTCACATCCACAGTTAGGAATAACATTGAGAAAGTAGGAAAATTACAAAAGGAAAATCTCTTGGATACCAGAGATATCACAAAGCTTAGTAAAGTGAGTTACATAAGTACAGAGTGGTCAAAATAAAAAAAAATAGAAATTCCAGGAAAAAAATAGAAGACGTATGTTCTACTTAAAAATCAGATCAAAGTATCTCAACTTTTGGCTCAGGCATTGGGCCCTGCAATCGTGGGCACTTCTTCAGCCCCAGGATGATTGTCCCTTTTAGAGCTGCCATCCCAGAGAATCTCATTAGAGCCTCCTTTATGTCTGTGTTCCTCAGGCTGTAGATGAAGGGGTTCAGCATGGAGGTGACCACATCATACATCACTGAGGCCACTGCACTTGCGTGGGAGCTCTGGGGAGCAGCAGAGCTAAGGTACACTCCTAGGC
>NW_023234889.1:0-993 GCF_002007445.2 Ailuropoda melanoleuca | reverse complement strand
GATAGATAGATAGATAGATAGATAGATAGATAGATAGATAGATAAATGGTGAGGCCCTCATGGATGACCAGGTCATTAGTGCCCTTATAAAAGAGGCCGCACAGAGCTCCCCAGCCCTTCCACCATGTGAGGACACAGTGAGAAGTCACCATCTATGACCCAGAAAGTAGTTCCTTACTGGACACTGATCTTGGACTTGATCAAGCTATCAGCACCTTGATCTTTGACTTCTCATCTTATAGAACCATGAGAAATAAATTTCTGTTGCTTATAAGCCACCCAGTCTGGGTATTTTGTTATAGCAGCCCCAAAGAATTAAAACAAGTGCTAGATACACTGATCCCATAAGTTGACTTAAAGGTGTGATTTGAGGCCTGAATCTCAATGATCTAGGAAGGAAAAAACCAAATGGGCTCATTCTAGGAGTTGCATTCTGTTTGGTGTCTAGGGAGATGCTTTCTGTGGGATCTAGTTGTAATGCATTTCTGTATGGGTTGCATAAGCCTGCGGGGAATCCATAATGAAGGTCCATCACTCAGGGTAAACCCAGAGGGATGGCCTGAACCACTATCAGGTTCTTGTTAATCTCCCAGAGCCCCACCCACAAGAGTACATCCTATAGTACACATTTTCAGCTGGTTTCCTGCTCACCTACTTGGAGAAAGTGCCACAGCAGAATGCTGGCCCCATTCAGCTCTCCCTAGAAATTCCAGCAACTGACTGATTTGCAATGGCCTGTGTGTTGAGATTGAAGTTACCTTGGAAACGTCTCGATGATGAATGGAAAGGACTTGAGTAGAAATTTGGGGAACTGAAGCACAGCATTTGCTTGTGTATTTGCTTTGTGCTATTTTTAATGCACAGTGCTCTCATTCCTAAAACTCTAGGGGCCCCATACACTCTCACAACTGTGTAGACACACAGTGTACAACTGTCCACTCCACACTCCTTAACATTGTCTCTGTACAAAATCATGTGGTGAGCAATCACTGT
>NW_023234888.1:0-993 GCF_002007445.2 Ailuropoda melanoleuca | reverse complement strand
AAACCAGAGCATTTTCTGTTGTTTTTTTGGTAACGCACAGCTTTTATTTGCTATATGATGTTCTTCTAGGGTATGTGTACGAGACGCCATGCATCTCAATTATGGAACAGGTTTGGCGTTTGGATTTTGAGTGACTAGCCCAGTGCTGTCGGTTTCCTTCGGGCACTTTTGTCTTGCTTAACGATGCAAAACAGAAAATGCACACAAATGGTTCCCCAAAATGAGGACTGTCGTTATTGCTTCTTTTACCTCTGGGGCCCCAAACTGCAGAAGCTTATTTACTGCAAGGCAATGAGGGCCCTAAATCTCCCGCCTCCATATATTACATTCTGTATTACACTCAAACATGGTGAAATTAATTGTGGCCAAGGCAGGGGAGACAGGAAAAACCTATAATGGTTTATCATATTTTGCAGGCTTTGTGAGGGCCATAAATTTAAGGCATATAGGAATTGTATTTATTCCTTAGATTTCACAGATTTGTCATGTACCCTTTCTCGGAGGATGACAAGCCCTTTAAGACAACAGAGTCTCGGATTTTGAAGCAGAGAGGGGGCAGCGATGGAGATGTCCCCGGTGTCCCAGATGACCACAGAGTCGTCCCTCTCAAGCTTCTTGTGTTACATGGCTGTTAATAGCTAAATTATTAATGCAGATTTGCTAGTGGAGGGAGCTGCTTTGAGTATGGCCTCTCCCCTGACATCAGCTCTTTTATAGCCTACCTTGTAGGAGTCATGTTTCATATGGAACAGTTTATAAATTGAGTAGTGTGTGTGTGTGTGTGTGTGTGTGTGTGTATTGGAAAGAGACTGCAGTGGCCTCTGACTATATCTGGTGAGTGCCTTGTGTCTGAAACCTTGTGATGTAGGAATTTACATCTTGGAATTCAGTCCAGCTTGGAGCTGGCTTAAACAAGAAAATTGACCTATTACTGAATTCTCCTGATGGTTCAGCAGCTTCTGTCGCCATGGAAATGCCCCTTGTCCCCCTCCT
>NW_023234887.1:0-993 GCF_002007445.2 Ailuropoda melanoleuca | reverse complement strand
CTCTGTGCGTCTCTATCTGTAGACAGGGCGTATAAGCAATGCCGACCACAGGTGTTGTTGTGAGAATAATGCAAAGTAATGTGTGAAAAGCCCTAGAAATGTTAACGATTATTACAATTATATGTCATTATTTTTATTTTCATGGATACATACTCTGTGTAGTGCTTAAGACATAAAAGATCATTTTTTTAAAAAAGTCTTTTGAGTGAATGTGAACAGATAACATATATGAGATGAAGCAGGTGCTACTGAACCTGAAAGCCAATGGCAGGATAGCGGATGGACTGAGCACGGAGGAGGCAGAAGGGGATGGAATTTAAAGAACCAAAGGAAAAGCTGGCCTTGGAAAGAGGAAGTCACGTGCCTGACTAAGCACGTGTATTTTGAAAGTCTTCTTTGAATAGCAACCGTTTTAATGATCATTATTACAGTTTTGATTCTTTATCTTATTTTTTGCTGTTTTAATGTGTTTAAAGGCACAGAGGGCACATCAGATGACACTTTCTCTAATCAGTGAGGATCTGAAAAGAAAAACCTACCTATCACATCCTGATAGCTTATTTCCCCTTCCAAATGTAATGGGACATAGAAGACATTTATAAAAGTCCTGGACTATTTCTTAATTAACACATATCACTTAAAACGTAAAGAGATGACTTACATCTTTAGACATATTAAAATATTTCACCCTCTTAGGCTCTGCACCAGGTTTCGCAAAATACACCATGATCATTGCTTTGCTTGACTTGTTCAAACAGCCGCTTTCTTGACTTGACAGGTGGGGCACACGTATAGTTATCCCCCACGTAATCAGTCCACATTGCTTATAACAAAGTGAAAAGTTAATTAAGAGCAATATACCTAGGGATGCCTGGGTGGCTCAGTCAGTTAAGCATCTGACTCTTGGTTTCAGCTCAGGTTATGACCTCAGGGGCCTGAGATCAAGCCCTATGTCTGCTTGTCCCTCTCTCTTTGTTCTCCCCCCCCAAAAAA
>NW_023234886.1:0-993 GCF_002007445.2 Ailuropoda melanoleuca | reverse complement strand
GGTTCTCCATCCCTTCACTTTCAGTCTGGATGTATCTTTAGGTTCAAAATGAGTCTCTTGTAGACAGCATACGGATGGGTCATGTCTTTTTAATCTCACCTGCAACCCTGTTGCATTTTATGGGAGCATTTAGGACATACACATTGAGAGTGATTATTGAGAGCTATGATTTTAATGATGTCATGTTGTCTGTGAAGTCTTTGTTTCTATAGATTGTAAATTTCTGTTCTGTGTCACTCTTGGGGTCTTTTCACTTTTATAGAACCCCCCTTAATATTTCTTGTAGGGTTGGTTTGGTGGTCACATATTCTTTCTGTTTCTGCCTGTCTTGGAAGGTCCTTGTCTCTAACATCCACTCTGAATGGCAGCCTTGCTGGATAAAGGATCCTTGGCTGCATGTTCTTCTCAATTAATGCTCTGAATATGCCTTGCCGAGTTTTCCTGGCTTGCCAGGTCTGTGTAGACAGGGCTGATGTTATTCTGATGTCCCTCCCGCTGTATGTGAGGATTCTCCTCTGCCTGGCCACTTTCCAGATTGTATCCTTGGATCTAATATTTGTGAATTGCACTATTATGTGAAGTGGTGTAGGTGTGTTCTCACTGATTTTGGGAGGGGTCCTCTCTGCCTCCTGGGCACAAATGCTTGTTTCCTTTGCGAGATTAGGGAAGTTCTCCGCTACAGTTTGTTCAAATATCTCATCTAGACCCCTCTCTTTCTCCACCCCCTTGGGGATGCTGATGATTCTGACATTGGAACGTTTCATTGAGGCAGTGATCTCCCATAATCTACATTCTTGAGATTGGATTTTTTGGAGCCAAGTTCCCATTTTTTCCTTCTTTCTATCACCCGTCTTCCAATTCACTAATTCGTTCTTCTGCCTCGTTTACCCTGGCCATCAGAGCATCCAATTTAGACTGCATATGATTCATAGCATTTTTAATTTCTGCCAGATTCGCTCTCATTTCTGCCCTTAGAGATTCTATATTCTCATT
>NW_023234885.1:412-559 GCF_002007445.2 Ailuropoda melanoleuca | reverse complement strand
AAAGATAAACTCCAAATGGATGAAAGACCTCAATGTGAGACCGGAATCCATCAAAATCCTAGAGGAGAACATAGGCAACAACTTCTATGACATCAGCCACAGCAACTTCTTTCATGACACATCTCCAAAGGCAAGAGAAACAAAAGA
>NW_023234885.1:0-163 GCF_002007445.2 Ailuropoda melanoleuca | reverse complement strand
AGACATACAAATGGCTAACAGACACATGAAAAAATGTTCAAAATCTTTAGCCATCAGGGAAATTCAAATCAAAACCACATTGAGTTACCACATTACGCCAGTTAGAATGGCAAAAATTGACAAGGCAGGAAACAACAAATGTTGGAGAGGATGTGGAGAAAGG
>NW_023234884.1:0-993 GCF_002007445.2 Ailuropoda melanoleuca | reverse complement strand
GCAGGGAATTCTTCCATCTAAGAACCTGTAAACTTTGGCTTAACTCTGTGGCCCAGTCATCCACCCACAATGCAGTTTGTGTTGAAGTGGCTCACGTGGTTCTAGCCAGCCACCTGCCTCCAACTAAAAAGTTTGATGAGAAACAAGTGTTTACAGGTATCCTGGGTCAGCTGAGAACATTAAAATGGGGTTTACTGGTGAATTAGTTACTGGGGAAAATAAACACAGCACTATCTTTTGAAGTCACATTTTGATGCTTAATATGTATCTTAGCTCAGACGAGAGCTGTGAAGATGAAGTTTCATAAACTTTATCATCATATGGTCACATAAAAATATTATTATTTAATAATGAATAAAATAAGCCTCAGACAAAATAAGGATTTGAAAATTGGCCTATTCCAGTTGCAAATGTTACATTATCTGGCACATGTTTCGATAGGATTGGAAGTAGATTCTTCATTACCATAAGCAGAGGGAAGGGAACGGCAATACTAAAGAGGTTTGAAAGACCAGAATATTTTAATATTCACTACCGTGAAGACAGATGTGAAACACCATCATCTAGTGCTTAGGCAAGATTTGATAGAACATTCTTTAAAAGTAATCTAAGTACTAGGGTCTATGTGAATGTGCCTATCTTCTTTGACAACTGGTCTTATTTTTCAAATTCACTGAATTACAGTACCTCCAAGAAGGAATAAGAAAGACCAATCAACTCTTACAACCCCAAATTAGTTTTACCTAGTTACACGTAACAATATAGGTAATCTGTATGAAAAAAAAATTGACTGGCTTGAAAAAATATCAGTCTGAAATAAAGCATATAAATATGTGTATTGCAATCTACCTCAAAATCTTTTTAGAAGAAAGTAAGGCATAAACAATATATACACATAAAAAATCCTAGTGATATATGCCCTAATATTGAACAGTTAACTTGATTTCTCTTTCTTTCATTCCTTTGTTTTTGAATTGTTTTAAAAGAGTTTTC
>NW_023234883.1:0-993 GCF_002007445.2 Ailuropoda melanoleuca | reverse complement strand
CTAAGTAAAAGTGGTGAGAGTGGACATCCTTGTCTTGTTCCTGACCTTAGGGGAAACCTCTCAGTTTTTCACCATTGAGTATGATGTTAGCTGTGGGTTTGTCATTTATGACCTTTTTAATGTTGAGTGTGTTCCCTCTAATCCCATTTTGTTTAGAGTTTTTATCATCAATGGGTGTTGAATCTTGTCAAATGCTTTTTCTGAATCTATTGAGATAATATGACTTTTATCCTTTATTTTATTGATGTGGTGTATTATGTTGATTTTGTGAATATTAAACCATTCTTGCATCCTGACAATAAATCCCACCTGATGGTGGTGAATGATTTTTTTAATGTATTGTTGAATGTGGTTTGCTAATATTTTGTAGAGAATTTTTGCAACTATGTTCATCAGAGATATTGGCCTGTAGTTTTCTTTTCTCTGATGTCTTTGTCTGGCTTTGGTATCGGGTAATGCTGACCTTGTAGAATATATTTGGAAGCTTTCCTTCCTCTTTTCTTTCTTGGAATGGTTTGAAGAGGATAGGTATTAACTCTTCTTTAAATGTCTGGTAGAATTCACCTGTCAAGCCATCTGGTCCTAGACTTTTATTTTTTTGATAGTTGTGGTTACCAATTTAATTTCATTACTTGTAATAGGTCTGTATAGATTTCCTGTTTCTTCCTAGTTCAGTTTTGGAAGATTGTATGTTTCTAGGAATTTATCTATTTCTTGTAGGTTGTCCGGTTTGTTGACATGTAATTTTACACATTCTCTTATAATCCTTGGTATTTCTGTGGTGTGTCCTTTCTTGTTTCTGATTTTATTTGAGTCCTCTTTTTTTCTTGATGAGTCCAGCTAAGCGTTTGTCTCTTTTCTTTATCTTTTCAAAGAACCAACTCTTGGTTTCAATGATCTTTTTTCTTCTTCTTCTTTTTTTTTTTTTGTCTCTACCTCATTTTTTTTGCTCTGATCCTTATTTCCTTTCTTCTACTCATCTTGGGCTTGGTT
>NW_023234882.1:0-993 GCF_002007445.2 Ailuropoda melanoleuca | reverse complement strand
AGTAAAAGAATAGGATTGATATAAATAATCAGTTTTGCGTCCCTGTGGCCAATTTCTCGCTTTCTAAAACCTTATGGAAACAATCCAAAATATACACATATACATACATATTTAAGTTAATGCTATTGCAAATAAGAATTTGAGAAATGTGGACCTGATTAATGTTAGCTTGATTTTATAATATTTTATGCACAAGTGTTCAAAAATAAAGTTTAAATAAATGCAAAGAAAAATACCCATTTAATTTACATTGGCAATAAAAGTGAAATAAAATAAATATAGTTTTAATATAAAACCAGGCAATCTTGTTAATAAGAGAATAAATAGCTCAAAAGAACAGCTGCTTTTTTATGAGTCCAATACTGGCATTCAAATGTTATAATTCAGCTCAAATGTACAAATGAAACATTGTTATTATAGTACCTAATGATAGCAAGAATAAACATAGGGCTTCATCCTGTTTTATCTAAAAGTCTTCTATTAAAGACATGATCCCAGTGTCAACCTAAATAAAGAGGTAAATTGAGGAAAGTTTGAATTACCAGAAAATGAGTTTATTTTTGAATAGCAGAGGCACTGTAATTCAGAAAATGCAAACTGGAGCAAGCTACAGGCCACTGAGCTGAGGGATTGGGGTGTCTATATTTATTGAACAAGGAGTTGCAAACAGGGCGGGGATGTCCAGCCAGACCCCAAGCGGTAAGTTCATTGGCTAGAGGACCGGGAGAGATTCTTGGTAGATGTTCATTGGTCTGGAGGTAAATTCTGGTTTTCTGTAATTTAGGCATTTATGGAAAATCAGTCTCTTCAACTCTCAAGTGGTGTGTTCCCGAGGGTGCATGCGTAGGATTCTCCATTTCATATCCTCCAGTACCATTTTAGGTTGAATTTTCTTTCATACCAGTCTTAGGGAAAGAAAAAAAGGTGGGGGGGGGTGTCTAAAAATTTTGTTACGACCTGAGCACAGAAGATCATGACTTAACTATTGTCAAT
>NW_023234881.1:0-3273 GCF_002007445.2 Ailuropoda melanoleuca | reverse complement strand
ATCTATATCTATATCTATCTATATCTCTACACATGTACAGATGTATATATGCTTACACATAATACAAGTGACCTTCAGACATGAATTGAACGCTGTGATCTATTATCTATTATATGATCCACCAAATTATAAGTGTGAGCATGCCCAGATAAAGTCCATTATTAAATGGAAGTGGTCTATGTAGGATCAAGCCCCTGTGTACCCTAGGTGAATAAATTCTTCCTATATTCATTGACTCTGTGTAGGTCATGTTCCCATTCTTCCTTGCTCAACCTATGCCTGTGGCTTCATAGGAAATTCTCTGTCCAACTTAAGGTGAAAGTCTTAAGAGATACTTGTAGGGAATTCTCTAGGGTATGAAAGCACGACCCCCAAAGTGGATTGCTACAGCGTTAAAGAGCTCGTTAAGAGTGAGCTTGCAAGATAATGGAGTGAGAAAATCCTCCCATTCAGCAGAACTTCAAGTAAGACATTTTGAAGTTTGTTATGCCTGGAAGGAAGTCTAGATTGAGATCCAGATTTACCTTGATTTGGGGAGAGTAGCAGCTTTTTGACTAAATTGTCAAAGATTTAGGAGAAGTACAATTGGAGGATTTGTGCCCTAGGGTTTTGGATAAAGACTGTGTGGATGCATTTCTCTCTTAAGAGAGAGGTCTGAACCTAGTTATTTCACCAGAAAAGAACAGAGACTATATTTGGGTCTCTGACTTATCCTCTCCTTACTAAGGTAATTTGATATAGCCACTATTGAGAACCAAATTTGCCAGCAACAGTAAGCTTTGAATTTCTAATAAAGCGTTATACTCTANATTTGCCAGCAACAGTAAGCTTTGAATTTCTAATAAAGCGTTATACTCTACTCAAAAATAGCTAGCCCCTGATAGCATGTTACATCAGGTTTTTTGTAGTGTCAATATGACAATTGTTTACACTCACTGAAGAGCACTGTTTGGAATATAAGTTTGCTTCCTATGGCCATCTTTTTTTTTTTTTAANACTCAAAAATAGCTAGCCCCTGATAGCATGTTACATCAGGTTTTTTGTAGTGTCAATATGACAATTGTTTACCCTCACTGAAGAGCACTGTTTGAAATATAAGTTTGCTTCCTATGGCCATCTTTTTTTTTTTTTTAATTTTTATTATGTTAGTCACCATACAGTACATCATTAGTTTTTGATGTAGTGTTCCATGATTCATTGTTTGCATATAACACCCAGTGCTCCATGTGATACATGCCCTCCTTCATACCCATCACCTGTGGCCATCTTCTGTGTATGACATGGGCTTACTGAGTATTTCATGTACCACCAGTTTCTTCCATTAATGAGGCTTCTATCCAAGGCACTCACTTCCCAGGAATAGAAGCAATAAGTTGAAGCCCATGAAAGGAAACTACTCCTATCATGAGCACACCATGCATATGTAGCTGGCCTTAAATAATTATTGCGATCTATTGAAAACTCATTTACAGTATCCTTTTGTTGACCATAATGGGCCGAAGATTGCCCTGTCTCATGTTGTGTGGTACATGATCTGAGACAACTTACNAGCTGGCCTTAAATAATTATTGCGATCTATTGAAAACTCATTTACAGTATCCTTTTGTTGACCATAATGGGCTGAAGATTGCCCTGTCTCATGTTGTGTGGTACATGATCTGAGACAACTTATATAATGCCGCCTCTTCCATAGTTATTTACAGAGGTCTAGGAATTGAAGAGTAGTAGGAATGGTATTTTTTAAAATCTTTCTTGATACCTCACTTTCAAGTTATTCTTCTCATCTCTGCATTATGGGCTCATGAACATGAAACTGATAATATCCAACAGAGGCATACTTAGATTTATATTTTATGTAAACTATAAAAATGGTTCCACTAAATTGTAAACTGTGGTTGGCATGTGACAATCTTGGACATCTTCCATCATAAGAATAGTTAGTGAAAAGGATCATCACCATACTGGCAAGAACAATAAGTTTGCTACCCCAAAATAGAGTTTGGAAAAACTACAGATGAACGCGGGGACTTTTGGGGCACCTCTTTTTATTTCCTGTTGAATGTCATTGAGAAAATATGTTATCTCTAGACCTCTTAGAAATTATGGTTCGTGCTATCCCATGAGGGTAAGAATCCCAAGCCAACTAAAAAAACTAGCTAAAGGCAAAAGAATGAGGATAAAAGTCTAGTACTAAAAAATGGCCCTGTGGTAACAAGGTTACATAAATAGGTATTATCTAAAAAATTAGAAAGTAAATGAATGGCAGTGGAGTAGATTGTGACATTAGAAATTAGCTTCAAAAAATAATTTGAAGATATCCTCTTCATTTGTAGAAATAAGTGACAGTTTTGGTTGTAACTCATTTGGGAAGTGGATAGGCATGATTTTGGCTGGATGTGAACTAGCTATATTATAATAAATTGATGACATCTTTGGAGGTGTAGACTTAGAAAGTTGCTCAGTCCAGCAAGTGAAGTCTTTCATGTAAAAAAAAAAATGAAATATCTGCCAATTATATGGCTCTATTTCGAGGAAAAACTTCAAAGTGGGACTCCTTTGTTTAAGTAACTATGACTCTTGTCATGTTGAATGAATCCAAAGTCATGGTGCTAGGCTAAAGTGTTTTAGAGGGACATCAGAGTGAAATTAAATTTGATTCAAGCAAATTTGATTCAACACAGTTCCTTGGCATTGCTTGGCTTTAATATCATACAAGTTCTCTTTACCTAACAAGCAAGGTGGCTAGGAGTTGATCATACCTTCCTCCACGACACCACAATTTTCTGAATTGCCTCCTATTTCATTGGTGGCTCCTTCCTTATCTTTTTACTTTTTCTTCTATGTCTTCTTAACCTCTTATGGTTGAAGGATGAAAAACTCAGCTCTGTCTTTCCTCCCTCTTTCATAATATCATTTTGATCTCATAGCTGAGACACTTGACACCCAGATATCTTTATGTCTAACTCCTTCACCTCTTTCAAGTCATTGCTCAAATGTCACCTTCTTCATAAGAGCCATGTTGACCATCCCGCTTAATATTGTATCCTATCAACTCCGGCACTCCCAATCCCACTTACCTGGCTCTATTTTCTCCTTGTGTCCGTGACTCTTACTCCATACCAAATGTTACTTGTACAATTTATTTATTGTGTATTATCCATCCCCCTCCCCAATTAGAAGGCAAACTCCTCCGTAGAGTAGGAATGTTTTGTCCTGTTTGGTTTCACTGATTTATTTCAACAGGCCAGACCAGAGTCTGGCACTCTTGTCTGG
>NW_023234880.1:0-993 GCF_002007445.2 Ailuropoda melanoleuca | reverse complement strand
ATCCCAGAACGCCAGGATCACGCCCTGAGCCGAAGGCAGCCGCTTAACAACTGCGCCACCCAGGCGCCCCTCCCCAACCTGATTTTAAGCATCCTATTTGAGATTAGGCTGAATGCCCTCCCCTGATTCATTTTGTATCAGATGGAATAAAGGGTGATGAGAATGATATGGAGATACATGAGTTTGTTTTCTGAAAAATAAATGTAACTCAAGGATTTTTTTTATTTTGAATTTTATTAATATGATCACCACAAACACCCATCTGGATCAGTGAATATTTACATTGCAAATACAAAATGGCTTTTCCTCAGATATGCCAGCTGTTTATAAATTTTACCTAGAAAATAAAAAAGGATAAGGTGTGTATTTTTTCTATTTTTCTTTAAACACACATATTATTTGTTTCATTTTTAGTCTCTCCTTGGTGGATAATAGAATTATTTTGCTTGGCAAATTATGGAATAATTGCTTAGCATGTTCACAAAAGAAGTCAAAGTGGAAAAGGATTAGTTCCTAGGCATATAAACTTTGCTCTAAGTCACAGTGCAGTTGAGTCTGATATTTTTAAGGATTAGCAATGACCAAAATGTGTCCCATCAGCTTAATAGTTGCTAAAAATGTGTTAATATTAAGAGTAGGTTTCCTTTATACCCTTTTCTCTTCTCCTCCCTGTCCTTTCCCTTCCCCTCCCCTCCCCTGCCCTCCCTTCCTCTTCTCTTTTTTTCTTCTGAAGAACACTTCATATACTAAGGACACTTACCAGGAAATTTGATTGTAGTAACATCTTGTCCTCACTCTCATTTGGGGGACCCATTTATGGCTCAGGTAGTTAGGCTGCCCGATGCCTTTCAAGTTGCACCAAAACACTCATGTTTTGGGTAAGCTGGGGTTACCCCAGTCCTACATGAGAAGCATTTAAATTCCTTAGTGACTGTGTGGCATCAAGTATAACAGGTGGGTGAAGAGTTTTTTTTTTTTTTTTTTCCTAGAGAA
>NW_023234879.1:0-992 GCF_002007445.2 Ailuropoda melanoleuca | reverse complement strand
GTCCTTCTATAGGTGAATAGAAGATGAACTATGAAATATCTACATAGTGGATACCCCAGCAATACACAAGAAAGTGCTATCAATTCACAACAACATAGATGCCTGTTAAATACATTTTACTAAGTGAAAGAAACAGGACCCACTAGGATGCACTTTATGCTTCCATTGTATGATATTTTGGGAAAGGCAAAACTGTAATGGTGGGAGATACCAGTGGTGGCCAGTGGTTGGTGATGGAAGGATGTGCTACAAGGTGCAGCACAAAGGGAATTTAGGGAGTGTCAAAAATTAGTTATGGAATGGTTCTGTGTGAGTTTGTGGTAGTGAATAGAGAATTCTATGTATTGTCAATCCCCATAGAAGTTTATGTCAAAAATAGTAAATTTTAATGTTTGAAAAACTTAAAAAATCAACGGGGATATTGGGAAAACCCAAATAGAAGGCAAATTGTGCGATGACTCTAATTACGTACAGTTAAGTGATATTAACACACAGAAGGGAATAGGAAAGAAAAGAGTAATTTTGGAAAACTCCATTGTCACTGGCTACTATCAGGCCATGCGATGACAAAAAGAATAGTATACAAATACTGAGCTCTCGATGATAAAACTTGTTTCTCACAGTGGTATGTGCTAATGATTCTGAAACTATTTTATCCATGTAACAAATAAGTAAATATTTGTAGATGATGAAAGCCAAGTATCACACTGTTGGATAAATGTTAGAAATAACAAAAGGAGGAATCCTACATAAACCTAATATATCCATATGTGCGCACATGTGTGTGTGTAAATATACAGAAATAGATACAATTACACAGATGCTTCTGTATACATGCATGCTTGTGTATGCATGCATACACATACACACCTAGAAACAGAAATATATATGAATGTATGTGTATATATATATGTGTATATATATGTATATATATATACATATATATACACATATATGTGTATATGTATGTATATATATACATATATATACAT
>NW_023234878.1:0-992 GCF_002007445.2 Ailuropoda melanoleuca | reverse complement strand
AAGTTTATTACCAAAGAAGCTAGTGGAAAAATACCCTGAAGGAGAGAGAGAGAGCGGTAGTAAATTTGGGCTTGAACGTAGATGCACGTATCCTCCTGTGGTGGTCTGGTGGCCCACCTGCACTGTTGCCCAGTAAGCCTTTGCAAAAGTTACTGCCCAAGGGCACATAGGACCTATAGCAGTTTCATGTTCTGCATTGAGCTACTGTCTTTGGACTTCTGCGTTGTACGGTTTCAGACATTTCCAGCTACAACAGCTAGCAGAAGCTTGTATACCACAAAATGATCTGTGAGCCACGAACTTACCCATGGTACTTCAAAACTTAGCCCATCGAAACTTCTACAACATGGAGGCCAGGAGAAAAATGTTTCAGAGAGGAGGACAGTGGTCAGCTGGGCTGAATGCTGTCCAGAAATTGGATTTGGTAACTTGAAGGCACTGGTGACCTTGGACAGGCCAGTTTTAGTGGAGGAGGGGTATATGTCAGAGGGGTTGAGGAGAAGGTGAATCATACAAAAAGCTTTTCAAAGTACTTTTATAAGAGGTGCCAGGTTAAAATCAAATCCATTTCTTCATTGCATACAAAATGCCGGGCACTGTTAGGATGTTGTAGGATACAAGGATACGCATGATTTGTGCCCTACCCCCAGGGAGGAAGGTCACAAAAATACTTAGGACAGTGTTTTTTAAGGGGCTGCTGGAGTGCACAGTAGGGACCCTTCACCCTGTCTTGTCAGTTAAATGAGTTAAGACATGTAAAACCACTAAGAAAAGGGCCACACATTGGGGCACCTGGGTGCCTCAGTCAGTGAAGCGTCTCACTCTTATTTCAGCTCAGGTTATGATCTCAGGGTCATGAGATTGAGCCCCATGTTGGGCTCCATGCACAGCACCAAATCTGCTTGGGATTCTCTTCCTTTCCCTCTGTCCCGCCTCCCATCACTCACACTCGCCCTCTCTGTCTCTGGAAAAAAAAAAAAAAAAAAGGCCAG
>NW_023234877.1:0-992 GCF_002007445.2 Ailuropoda melanoleuca | reverse complement strand
GAGGGGGAGTGGGAGAGGGAGAAGTAGGCTTCCCGCTGAGCAGGGATCCTGATGCGGGGCTGGATCCCAGAACTCTGGGATCGTGACTGGAGCCAAAGGCAGACGCCCAATGACTGAGCCACCCAGGCGCCACCCTTTTTCATTTGTGAATCAGATTTCTCACTCTATAGCAAGAATTCTTAAAAAAGAGTGAAAGGGAAGGTAGGCATATTGACCTTTCCTGGTGCAGAGGAGCTGGGATGGGGAGATCAGAATCTGCTCTAGTATCTGTGTAGTTTAAGAACATTCAGTTGAACATAGATATCTTGGTAGTGAGAGAGAATACAGAAAAGCTTTATTGTAGCAGGTGTATATTAATACATTTCTGTTTAGGGAATGTTGATTTATAGGAATAGGAATATTGATGAAAGCAAAAAATTTTGGACCTTTGGGGAGGAAGGGGCCTGGATTGGGTTATCATAGGGACATTAGACCAACATGAATGAAATACAGGCCTGGGAATTTAGGGGTACAGAGATACATCCCCAAAGATAAATTTCTCCTTGTTTAGCCTTGTCCAAGACCTGAGGGTCAAAGTGCTGTGACATGTATCTAAATCCCTTGGTCTCTGATACTGATATCCCCACAGTGAATGTGGGGCAGGGTACCTGGTATGTGGAGACACTGATTACCTTAGTACTTTGTTCTAACCTTAACTCTGGGGATGAGGTGGTACACAGTGAGAGACCCTAATCGGGCTCTGTTGCCTTCATGGAAAGCCCATGTTCCTTGGCCTCAGTTGCAAGGCTCTCTGATATGGCCTGGTCCCCTCCAGCCTCAGGTCTAACATCTCAGCTCTTCATAACTATAGTAACCCCTCCCCAGGCATAGTATGTGAATAACTGGCTTGTAATAGTGTGATTTTAAATTAATATACCATTTATTTAAAACTCACAGCCTTTTCCCCTAACTTTTCATTGTGGAACTTTTCAAACATACACAAAGATGGAGAG
>NW_023234876.1:0-992 GCF_002007445.2 Ailuropoda melanoleuca | reverse complement strand
CCGAGGCGTAGAGAGGCGCCTCGCGAGGTGCTCTTCGGCGGTTCGTGAGCGGTGCCCGCCATGGCTTGTACTCGTCCGTTAGTGTCGGTGTACACTGAAAAGGGAGAGGTCTCTGGTAAAAATGTTACCATGCCTGCTATATTCAAGGCTCCGATTCGCCCAGATATTGTGAATTTTGTTCACACTAACCTGCGGAAGAACAGCCGGCAGCCCTATGCCGTCAGTGAACTAGCAGGGCATCAAACCAGTGCTGAATCCTGGGGTACTGGAAGAGCGGTTGCTCGTATTCCAAGGGTTCGCGGTGGTGGAACCCATCGATCTGGCCAGGGTGCTTTTGGCAATATGTGTCGAGGAGGCCGCATGTTTGCCCCAACCAAGACTTGGAGGCGCTGGCACCGTCGGGTGAACGTCACTCAGAAACGCTATGCCATCTGCTCTGCTCTGGCAGCTTCGGCCCTTCCAGCTCTAGTTTTGTCTAAAGGTCACCGCATTGAAGAGATTCCAGAACTTCCTCTGGTGGTTGAGGATAAAGTTGAAGGCTACAAGAAAACTAAGGAAGCTGTTCTACTGCTGAAAAAGCTGAAGGCTTGGAATGATATCAAAAAGGTCTATGCCTCTCAGCGTATGCGTGCAGGTAAGGGTAAAATGAGGAACCGCCGTCGCATCCAGCGCAGGGGACCGTGCATCATCTACAGTGAAGACAATGGCATCATAAAAGCATTCAGGAATATTCCAGGAATTACTCTTCTCAATGTCAGCAAGTTGAACCTTTTGAGACTTGCCCCTGGGGGCCACGTGGGACGTTTCTGCATTTGGACTGAAAGCGCTTTCCGCAAGTTGGATGATTTGTATGGCACCTGGCGCAAGCCAGCTACCCTGAAAAGCAACTACAACCTGCCGATGCATAAGATGACCAATACTGATCTTGGAAGGATCCTAAAAAGCCAAGAGATACAAAAGGCCCTACGTCCACCAAAGAAGAAGATTCATCG
>NW_023234875.1:0-992 GCF_002007445.2 Ailuropoda melanoleuca | reverse complement strand
CTCTGAGAGCCCACGCGGCCCTCTGCTTAGCAAACAGGGCAAAGGAGCCACAGATCAGCCCCCTAGAAATGGTGACAAAGGAAATAGACTTGGAAAATGTGTGATATGCTCAAATTACTTTATTTTCTGAAAGGTCGTCCCCTTTGTGATTTTTGTGTCCTGACTGTGAAAATGATACATGTGAAGACAGAGTTGCCTAAAGAACCTAGTCTTTACGTTCTGTGGTTTTCACAAGTTTTATAAAGGTTCTCAGGGAGGACTCGTTTTTTCTCTACTAGCAAGTCTGAGCCACACGCCAGTATTTATCTCTTGGCCTGGGAACCTCTCACAGCTTTCTGGTCATCACCAGCTGTACCAGCTTTGGTACTGATCCCAGAACGTCCTCTGTGGCCTGAGGCAGGTGACAGCTTCCTCTAAAGACTCCTGGTCTATTCCTGGGATGAGGCAGAGCCTGTGTCCGAGGGATAGGTTAGTCGGGGGGCATTGAGGCCCGGCACAGTGGCCCTGCCCCAGGTGTGGACAGCACCGCGGGATGCAGGCACCTCTCCATCCTGTCTCCTTACTGTCCCCTCCTCCCACACAGGGGAGCAGGTGCCAGCCATGCCCACTGGACACGTCCTGCCAGAGCCCCCAGGCCACCCCGCCCCAGGCCTTCCTGGGGACAAACCAGCACAAGCATCACTGGCTACCCCAGCTGCCTCCAGAGGACGCTCTATTGCCCTCAGAGGCCACGGGGCTGGCCTCCAATCTGCCCAGCTGCCATCACCACTGGCTCCTCCCCTCCCTGGAGGCTGCAGCTGAGAAGCCATGCTTTGGAGTCAGGAGTGGGGGACAGGACCTGCTAGGGACACGCAGGACAGCTTTTCCCTCCCCACCCCCCCCCCGCAGGCTTCTCCCCGGATTCATCCAGACACAGCTGGCATTCTCACGGCCTAACCTGAGACAGACAGACAGACTCTGATCCTGGGCCATCCTCCAGCGTCCATGTTGGC
>NW_023234874.1:0-992 GCF_002007445.2 Ailuropoda melanoleuca | reverse complement strand
GGAGAGGAAGAAGCAGGCTCATAGCGGAGGAACCTGACATGGGGCTCGATCCCATAACGCCGGGATCACGCTCTGAGCTGAAGGCAGATGCTTAACGACTGTGCCACCCAGGCGCCCCCAGAGTATGCTCATTAACTCTAGGTGTACTTATTTTTGAACTCTGTTAATTTAATTTAAAAATATATATTAATTTCATTTAAATTTATTTGATTGCTATTAAAATGGAATATTTTCCCAAGTGGGCTGCCAAATATATTCCTTGACATTATTTGCTTTTCTCATGTCCTTTGCCCACTTATCTTGCATTGACATCAAACTGGTCTCCCTGACTCTGGTCCCATCCATCCTCTACACGTTACTGGAATCATTCCTAACATCAAGACCTTCATCACATCACCCTGTTCTCAAATATTAACAAAGGTTCTTCATGTTTCCTCAAGTAGAGAAGATTCTTTGTGCTCCATGGAAAGCCACCACGATTTAGCCCACACTATCTGGTTGGTAAATAGGGAATTCAATAGTCTCCTGAGATTCGTACAGTGAGACACTCCCTCATGTAGGGTCACACATTTTCCCAGGTTCTAGAAGAGAGGCTGCCAAGGGTTCTCTGGTAAGAGAACCTAAGTGACAGAAATACCACGAGGACATTCCACGTCTCACCTTCCCATTCCTATTGGAAAGCTGTGCAGTGACGAGACTCTGTCTTGGAGTTAGATCTTCCTGGGCTCCAATTCTGCCTCTGCCACTCATTTGGCCACGGCCTAGGGCCATCACGGAACCTCCATGGCGATAATGCCCACCTCTCGGAGTTGTCGGAGGATGACATGTAATGATGGAGTACATTGTGCGCGTGAGGTTGTCGGTAAATGATTGACTCTTCTAAATAAATAGTCCTTTAAACTGTGAAGTATCTAAACTAGTCAAACTCATATAAACAAAGAACAGAATGTTGGTTGTCAGGGCTGGGGTGGCAGCGGGGGTGGGTGGAGGTG
>NW_023234873.1:0-1412 GCF_002007445.2 Ailuropoda melanoleuca | reverse complement strand
ACTTTTGCCCCCCCCCCCCAAAAAAAAAAAAAAAAAAGACCCACTTTTTTGAAGCTACTGAGCACTAAGGTAGTGTTTTGTTTTCCCCAAAGTTATTAATAACTTACCTGTGTAAGGACTAGTGTCTTAGATACTCATTCCTACAAGCCAAACAACAGATTCTGGCAGAATATGTATAGGCTACTTTTAGCATCAGACTAAAACCCTGACATNGTATAGGCTACTTTTAGCATCAGACTAAAACCCTGACATTTAAAGTGCCACGAATATCAGCTAATTACTAAGGAGACTAGCCTATCTAAACGTATTTTTGTGGACCTTTTCTTTCATTTAACTATATTATTGAACCACTATCAAATGAATTCAGGACCTTTCTCCTGTATCTGCAATAGGCATCCATTCTATCAGTCCAACTATTTCAGTAGTACCATTTCTTTCTACAACTCTTTTTTTTTAAGATTTTACTTTTTTATTTACTTTAGAGATACAGAGAGAGAGTGCACGCGTGAACACGTGAGTGGGGGTGGGGGGTGAGAATAGGGACAGAGAATGTCTAGCAGACTCTACACTGAGGCCCACACAGGGCTCAATCTCACGACACAGAGATCATGACCTGAGCCAAAAACAAGAGTCAGATGCCAAACTAAGCCGTTTCTACAGCTGTTATGTTTAGACAAGTATGACATTACAAAAAGGATATAGGATGCAGGCAAAGGAATTGGAAAAAATGAACATTACCATATGTCTCCAATGTACTAAGTATTTTGTTAGAGACATGAACCCTAAATATCTGGTACTACCTAAGCTTAACTAAGCTACTGAATTTTTCCACATGGCTTTGATAGCAAAACCTCAGATTTTAACTATGCAAGTAGGACTTAAACAGTATCAGTAAAAAAAAAAAAAAAAGAATTCTATTGTCAACTTTAAAAGTTTTGATAGTAATTTAGTATTTTTTTTTAATTCTTTTTTTTTTAATTTTTTATTTATTTATTCGACAGAGATAGAGACAGCCAGTGAGAGAGGGAACACAAGCAGGGGGAGTGGGAGAAGAAGAAGCAGGCTCATAGCGGAGGAGCCTGATGTGGGGCTCGATCCNCTGATGTGGGGCTCGATCCCAGAACGCCGGGATCACGCCCTGAGCCGAAGGCAGACGCTTAACCGCTGTGCCACCCAGGCGCCCCAGTAATTTAGTATTTTTTAATCAACATAAATTGGAACATTAAGATACACTTCTGGAGACAGAATGGTTAATAAAATAAGTAAACATACAGAATAATGTTCACATACAAAATAAACAATTTTTAAAAATAGGATTTTCTTCATTTGTACATAATATGCCACTAAGAATAAATATGTCTTAAATTTTACTCAGGTTAAATTTGATGAACCTTTGTCTAACATGCTGATTA
>NW_023234872.1:0-992 GCF_002007445.2 Ailuropoda melanoleuca | reverse complement strand
GAGGATTCCTGAAGCTCACACAAGGTCCAGCTGGTGAGCTCCCTGGAGCCAGGGAGTCCCCCGGGGATTTTTGCCAATGTCCCCAGGGACCTGCGGTACGGGAAGGTTGAAGATCTGAGATTCAGGACCTTGGCCCCTTGAAATTTATGACTGTGTGCAAAACAGGACTAACAGTTTGGACAGAGAACGCTGAAGCCATTGTGTGTTTTGCATTTGACTTCCTGCTGTGTACTGTGGCTTGTGCTGCTGTTGGGGGGTGGGAGGAGGGCATGGTGGGGAATGGCTGGCATAAAGCGGGCTTGAGCCAACGCTTCGCTTTCTGGCTTTTGGCTAACTGACTTTGGGCTGTCGACTGTATTTGCGTAGTGATGGCTTGCAAGCATCCACAGGAGGGATTGCAATAAACGTGTGTCTTCCTTCTGCTTGGGAGCATCCTTCGATTTTATTTCCGGGGCAGAGGGTGGACCCCCTGCATTCATCCAGGCAGTTGCAAAGAACCGAGGTCTGGGGGTGAGGTAGCCATGGGAAGGAATGAACAATCCCTACCCCGAGGCCCTGAGCTGTTTCCGAGGAGCTGCATGCCTCGCTGCCCCTAGCAAGACCACTGGCAGCCACATGAGTCTGAAAGGAAGCTCGGGCCTGGGCCCCAACTGCGGCATTCAGAGAGCAACACACACTCTGTGGTTAACTTTCAGTCTACAGAGAGCCAGCTGATGTCCAAGGGCGATGCAGATACCAAAGACGACTCAGAGGAGACCGTGCCCAACCCCTTCAGCCAACTCACTGACCAGGAGCTGGAGGAATACAAGAAAGAGGTGGAGAGGAAGAAACTAGAACTTGATGGTAAATAACCCTGGGTCGCCCAGGGTGGAGGGAGAGCTGGGGGCACCCAGAGGGGCAGCGGAGCAACCAGCAAGTCTCACTCCCACCAGTGGTCCGGGGACCCACACCTCCTGCCTGGCAGGGCCCTCGGAGCTCCGTCTAGCCTTGCC
>NW_023234871.1:0-992 GCF_002007445.2 Ailuropoda melanoleuca | reverse complement strand
GGATGGCCAAGAGCCTGGCCCAGGAGTAGGAATGGGGTCAGGCGGTCGGGAGACCAGGCCCCAGAGCTGTTGTAATAGAGGTCAGGGGGCAGTGAGGCAGGCAGGGCTTGGGCTGTCCTCACTGGTCACATCTGAGTGAGGACATGCCGAGGAGGCTTATGGAGCCCCACGGCACCCCAGGAGCACCCAGACTCTATGCACGTCCTCAGGCATGGGACTCCATCCTCTGAGGGAAGCAGTGGACGTGGCATCACGTTGTGCACAAGACGGGGACGCACCCAATGCCTTCATCTCCCGCAGGGCCTCTTAGAAGTCTGCTATACGCTAACTGATGTCCTTACTCCCAGTCTGTAGCCTATAGTTTGCTTGCAAGAATGAGCATTCTGTTCACTGGATACCTACTGGATAATTCTTTTGAATAATTTTACATTTTCCTGACTTAAGACTCAAAGGTATCCCTCTTACCGGGCAACAAATAAACAAGTTCATCTCATCCATGGCCCACCTGCCTCCTCATCTTACTCTCTCCCTCCTGCATCCCTCCCTTCTCCCTGCTTCCTTCCTTCCCTCCTGTCTACCCACCTCCCGAAATCCCCTCTCCCTCCTTTCCTTCTTAACAGATATTTATCGAGTACCTGTCTGGGACTGGGCTCTATTCTAATTAACTTTGAATTGGTGTCATTCGGCCACATCCACACTCTTTTATGTCCTCCATGAAGTGAGTTCCATTGCCTTGACCAAATGCCCCTAAACCTTGGTCACCTGTAAGTTGGCAGCTAAACTATGCATTCCAATGGGGTATGGCTGTAAAGTTAAATTTAAATGAACCTGTCATGTACTGCTGTTTCACACAGCCCCTGTTCTAGTGCACGTGATTGTAGGGGCATAGGGTCCTGAAACCACTGAGCAGGCCCTGGGCTTCCCTTTCCCAGATGCCACGGACCCTTAGTGAGATCCTCAGTCTTACTTGTCAGTTTGACTGGGTCACGGGG
>NW_023234870.1:27175-27449 GCF_002007445.2 Ailuropoda melanoleuca | reverse complement strand
TCTTGCCAACCGTTAACTGATTCGAGAGGACATTTACCACTGGCGACAACAAACCTGGTTCTAAACGCTGTAGTAGGTTCCTATCCCTCAGTAACACTTTCTCCCGGCTTGGATGAAGCATTTTGTAGTCACCATCCTGAATGGACTGGACAGACATATCCCCCAGGAAAAACAGCTTCCTACAGGCATCCAGTTCACTTACTTTGGGGTCGTTGGACTCAACCACTGTGTTCCACCTGGGTTCCTAAACTCATTGAGGGAAATAAAGCTCATG
>NW_023234870.1:22977-26886 GCF_002007445.2 Ailuropoda melanoleuca | reverse complement strand
GTGGGTGTGTGTGTGTGAGGCTTGGGGTTGGAGTGTCTTTTGTGGCTCTATGTGGTATGATTGTGTGTGTTTTTGTTTGGGAGACAGGGAGAGTCAGGCACAAAAAGAGAGATGCAGAGAGGGAGAGGGAGAGATGGAAAGAGCAAGAGAGAGATTGCATATTTCTCCAGGAGGTGTATCCCACTGCCAATGCACAATGGCCATTGTCTACATTCAATAAAAAAAAAAGAAAGAAAGAAAGAAAAGAAAAGGAAAGTAAGAAAGGAAAGAAAAGACGAGATAAAGAAATCTCATCACAGGGCACACATTACAGCCCTATTACCGCGGGTGGCTAAGCGGTGGCCCTCAGCTCATGCCTGGGAACCAAATGCCTCCAAATGCTCTAACCCCATTCATAGCGAGCAATACACCCAGAGTCATTCTGCTGATGTGAGGTGAAAGGCACATCCTGGAGCACATTTCTCTCTTCTCCTCACCACATCCCTTATACTGGGACCAGAGCAAGACCTGCACTTGGCTCCATGAGAGAGAGGCCTCTATGCAGCTGCCTGGAGACCCTCCCTGGCTGACGGGAATTCTAGAGGCCTGTGTGAAGTCTGCTGAGCTGGCAGCACACACTGGCTCTCATGGTCCCTCTGAGCTGTTCTCCTGTTACTGACCGGGCCCAAACAGAGGCTCTGGGAAGTGGGGCCAGGTCTTTGATCCTATCAGATCCCACTGACAGCGATGGGCCTGGTCCCCACATCATGATCACGGCCCACCCTCGGACCTTCCATCCATCTGTTTGGGGCCTCCCCTAGTCCTTCCAGGTCTCAGGGTCTTTGGTGAACACTGAAGGTACTGGTGTTTATGTGGCCACACCAGCTGGAGAATGCCCTTCACCCCACAGACAGACTAGGGGAATTTGGACAAGCCTACTCTCACATTCATCTCCTCTCTGGGCTAGTACACTTACGGGCTGTCATCAATAGAAAGTGTGTCTCAAGTGCCCAAGATGAGCCCAGGCACGGAGCAGTCACTTGATTGCCCAGTTGATGGTCACTCTCATGGCCCAGCATCACCCCAGGCCCATGGCAGCCACCTCCATGTTAGCTGCATTGGCTCATTGATCAACTGATTGACTAGGGAGCATGTCAGTAAACCCGTGATCATTCCTCCACTGTTCCCATTGCAGGGAACAGTCCAGTTGTTGGAGGTGACAGGAGAAAGGAAATAAGAAATTAATGATTTAGGGAGAGAGCAGGGAGGGTAGCAGGAGGGAGCAGAGGAAGGTAGGAAATCATGGGGACAGAAAGTCATGGTCACCACCGTGGCTGCCTCTTGAAAGAATGGGCTGACAGGAACTGCTTCCTGGTCCCAGTTATGAAATCTGAGGGCTGGGAAGGGCCCAGAGACCCTGGACGCCTTTCTCATCAGTGAGGTAAAGGGATCACGGCCCCAGGGGTTGTGAGGTGGGGGGACTGCGGAGCTGAGGGCAGCATTGAGTTGNCTGCCTCTTGAAAGAATGGGCTGACAGGAACTGCTTCCTGGTCCCAGTTATGAAATCTGAGGGCTGGGAAGGGCCCAGAGACCCTGGACGCCTTTCTCATCAGTGAAGTAAAGGGATCACGGCCCCAGGGGTGGTGAGGTGTGGGGACTGCGGAGCTGAGGGCAGCATTGAGTTTTGGGGTCAGGGACATAATCCCAGGGGCAGTGGCCTGAGTCCTCACTTCACCCTGATTGTCCCCTTTCCTTTCCCAAGACCAGGCCATGACAATGCCCACTGTCATCCATAAGGAAGACGACTTCACAGGTTGTGAAGACTCGGACCCATAGATCCACCATCCGCATGTAATTTATTTCCTATTTCGTTTTTATACTCTTTTTTTTGTAAAGATTTATTTATTTTATTTTGGGAGAGACTGAGATAGCACGAGTGGGGGAGGGACAGAGGAAGAGAGAGGGAGACCCCAAGCAGAATCACCACTGAGGGCAGAGCCTGACATGGGACTTGACCCCAGGACCCAGAGATCATTACCTGAATGGAAATCAAGAGTCACATGCTTAACCGCCTTTGCCACCCAGGCACCCCTCTGCTCTCTCTTATTGATAAGGTCCTTGTAGCTTTGGCCAAGTTCCTCTTTCCTGCTTTTTATGATCCTCCTCCTGCAGGACCTGGGCTCCTCCAGGCACTTGATGTTCTTGGATCTTCAAATCTATCATCTCTCTCTTCAGCCCTGTCATTTTTGGGGTTCAAGGCAGGAGATGCACAAATGTTCTATTTCTACCAACTGTCACCAGCTCTCTTGGGAATCCTCTAAACCTAACCCCTCTCCTTTTCCAGAAAAAAATGTCTGATGCTCATGTGTACATTCATCACAATCCGAATTCTTGTTCCCCACGACTTCACCAACGATGATTTGGCTTTTCAGGGCCAACTCTAAACAACCTGATTGGAGCAAAATCATTCATTTGAGAAGCATCAATGGAAAGGAGGAAGCCCAATGAGCAGCACATTTTGGATGCTATGTTGAGGCCTCCAAAAGAAATTCCGAATCCAAAGTTGTTTCACTTAGAGACCAGAAGGGTGTATCCTTTTTGTTCTCTCCTGGGCAGAACAGTGGCATACCTGGACAGTCATGGCCCAGGAGTTCACTGAAGACCTCTCTCCTTTTCCCATGTGCTCAATCAAGACTGAAAAAGGAAATCTAAGTTTCCCTTGTAATTCAGTTCTTATACAACGTGTGAATGACCTCCGACTTTGTCCAGAGAACAAAGAAGCCTCTAAAAAGGATTCTCTTTACTTGCTCTCAACCTTGGCCAAAAAGAAATATAGTTTCACAAGAAATTACAATTTTGCTGGAACACAGTTCATTATTTAAGACATAAACTGTTTCAAGTGGGCAAAACATTTTCATCCTTCCATTAAAAGTAGCGAAACTTTCAGAAACCTGTGAGCTCCCTGGGTGCAAATACACACTAGTGTGAGCTCCCTGGATGCAAATACACACTAGCGATGATGGCTCTCCAGTCCGTTCCCTTGGGAACACACGAGCTCTCCCACTAAATGAGTAGCTGGAAGTTCCTTATCTCTAGGAATTTCACTACCCAGACTAGATTGCACTACCCTACTACGTGCAGACATGGCAGCATATTGCAAAGAGCTCTTGTAATAGTGCCCAAGTTTTTCACCAACAGCTTCAGGCCTGCATTCCTGAAATCTTCCTAGAAGCCTCTTCATGGTCTTCAACCTCAGGAAGAGGTATANCCTCAGGAAGAGACATCAGAGAAAAACTGCCCTTACACATCCTTGGAAGGGACCCCTTCAGGTACTGTTTAAAAACAAAGCAGTGTAACTCCTGGGAGTTCACCCTTGGCTTCATATGTCTCCACTAAAATAAATAAAATAATTTAAAAAATCAGAATTTCACACAATTAGAGGGCTATTCAAAGTGAGGCTTCTCAGAGATCCTCTGGAAATAGCCAGTCTTCAGAAGCAGGCAGTTGCCCCAAGATTTTCAGAACAGGAAAATTTTGATGGATAGTGGGCAGTTTCCACACAAGATATTGGGTCAAGACTCCCATTTAAGTCTTTTTCTGTTTTGTATCTGCTCAGTTAAAATAATTCTTCTCATTTTCCATAACCCCTTGTTGCCATTCACCCAGAATGACCCCTTTACTACCATTTTCTTATTCTAATCATTCTACTAATTATTACCCTTGATAGGTCAGAACATCCCTGACGTCATTCCTGGGTTTCTGACTGCTGGATGTGCCATCCATCACCAGACCCCATGGTAAGTTCCTCTGGGAACTTCCGATTTCATCAAATGAAATGAATGACCAAGGTTGGAAATTCCAACTCCTATGTCAGCTCCAAACCGAGGCCACTTTTGATGATTCAGGCACACGACTTGGAGGAATTACTAC
>NW_023234870.1:21964-22653 GCF_002007445.2 Ailuropoda melanoleuca | reverse complement strand
TCTGGATTCTACCACCACCAGTGTCTCCCTTATTCTTGCAGTCGCTCAGTGATTGAACACTTAGGGCGATTATGAAACACCAGTCATTTATTTTATTTTCTTAAAGCTTTCCTTGTGTTTAATTACTTTTAGCCTCATAACATAATTCTAATAAGTAGGCCACAGTCACATTTCAACATCTCAGAACAGGCAAATGAGACACAGAGGGGTCTATGTAACTTTCTCAGGTGCTCGTGGCTCCTACATGGAGTGTGAACCCAAGCCGTCAGTCATGGACACTGCAGTTTGCTTTATTTCTATGATGCCTCAGCCACATCAAGGTATTTGGAGGAGCTGGTGGGTGTTGTAAGTGCGCACCCAACCACAACAGCTCCAGTAGTCCAAGTTGGATTCAGGAGGCTCTGCTGGGCAGGCATCAGGTGAATAAAGGGATGAAAGGATTGAACTATGAATAGATGATCACCCATCTCCCTGTGTTCTGCCAGCGAGATATCCGCAGTTCTTCTCTATCGGAATGCATTTACTGGGATCTTGCTTCAAGCCAGATGTCCACAGTTCTTCTCTATTGGAATGCTTTTGCTAGGGTCTTGCTTCAAGGATGAAGAAATGTTCATCTGAAGTCAAGAATATCACCTGACCCCAAGCAGTGATTCTGAAAACTCCGCCTCTGGCCAAACAACAGCGGCCAC
>NW_023234870.1:15653-21646 GCF_002007445.2 Ailuropoda melanoleuca | reverse complement strand
AGGGGGCACCCTACCAATGACCCAGTTGAAGGTACTGTGGGAATGAACTCATTAGGTTCATTCAAGAAAAATGATGCTACTTTACTCAGTGACCCATATTTAAGAGAAAACCATCAAAATGTGAAGCCACATTCTTCTCTTCTGTATGCAAAGGCAAATGATCAAGTCAATCAGTATCGCTGTAACTCCAGCAGTCAAGGTGCATTTCTAACTCAAGAATGGGCTCATCTTTACCAGTAAACAACATCTTTAGCTAACGTACAGACCTTTAGCTGATGTTTGAACCAATATTGCCTGAGACAGATCGCTCCCTGAAAGAGAGTTCTCGGATTTTAAAAAATTAATAGGCATTATTGACAACAGGAGGTTTAGACAAATCTAAGAGTTGAACAGATAATATAGAAAGTTCCCATAACCCATGCCCCCGACCCCAATTCCTCTACTAATAACATCTTATATGGATGTGGTGCATTTGTTATAATTAGCAAAACAATATCGATACACTTTTATTAACTGGAGGTCTATAAAGGAATTCAATTTTGAAATATGCCCCAACATGGATGGACCTTGAAAACATATTATGCTCTGTGAGATAAAGCACAGAAAGACCAATATTGCATGATTCCACTTCAGGACCTTGAAACCCTGCCACTCCAAGGACTTTGTGGGGAGGCCAAGACAGATGCCTTCCAGGTCTCCAGGGAGTCCAGGGTCTCATCAAGGCATGTGGCCTGTAAACAAGTAGGTGGTGAGCAGAACAGAGAGTGGAGGGCACTCCTCACAGTTTGAGGGGCTGAGGAATTTTTCCTAGGTCGGCTCTGGGATTGCAGGTCCACCAGGAATTGGCTGGATGGACCCGAACAGGCTCCTGCCTGTTGGTAATGAACAGAAGGGAGGAGAGTGCAGAGCAGAGAGGCCCAGGGGAGGCTAGCTGCTGCGGGTCTGACTGTGGAGCCATGGTCCTCAGGAGGGACAGTGTTTCTTCTCCCAGGGGACATTTGGGAAGGACTGACTGTGATAGGTGGCTGCAGAAAGGGACCCAGGAGGACTGGAGGCTGACTGAGTAGAGTTCATGGGGACAGTAATCATTTTCACCACTCTGTCCTTGCTGTCATGGACCCAAGAAGCCCCTCTGCTGATCCAGAGCTTTCTGGGTTTGTGGGGCACCCATCTATTGAGTAAACACAAGTTCTTTCTGGACCCCACGATTTCCCAACTTTGAGGCCCACATCATCTGTCAATGAGCAGGTTGGCTGTCTTCTCTGTTTGTAATGCCAGCACACCCCACAAGCTCTGGTTTTAATTAGGGCAGGAGCACAGCTGGGTCCCAGGCTGGGTCTGAAAGTTGGCATTGCCTCTTCAGACATGCATGGAGGCAGTCTGGCACAGCCTGGTTGGGAGGCTTGGTCATTCATAACATCTCATCAACTGCAATTCCTTGAAAACCAAGGAACTTTAGGAGGCTTTCAGAGCTGCAGAAGCCCCCCAGAACTGATAACATGCACCCCACTGCTTCCTTGGCAGGGGGGTATTATTTGCAGGGGAACCCCCAGGATGGGGGCCACGCTGGGGTTTCCTGGGGGTGGGCACAGAGGAGAGGCTGACAGCAGGGGACAGTGCTGAGCTGGCACCAGCTCCCATTCCCAAAGCTGGGATCTGTGGACAGATGGGGAGGATGACTGAGGGGAAAGACACGTAACCATGGGAGAAGGGTGCACTTGAAGGAACATTCTAGGAGGAGGCACTGCCCTTGGCCCTGGGAGGATAAGGGGGCGGTGTCAGGAGGGGTGAGGAGGAAGAGAAAAAGCAGGGAGCACTGGGCTTGCCCCTCAGAGGCACTGGTTGGTTCCTGCCATGTTCTCTCAGCTCCAACAGCACTGGGGAAAATGAAACTGTGTCCACATCTTGGTGGCGGGAAGGATGAAGGGGAACGAGGGTCATGGGGGCCCAGCACTCACAGTCTCCATCCATCACCACGGCTATGCCCTCCCTCTCAGATGCTGGCAGAGGAGGAAGAATGTCGGGGAAAGAAAGCAGAGTGGTGGTGGCAGGGTGGCGGAAGTGCGGGGTCTGAGGGGGTGACGTGACCAATGTGTGGTCCTCCTGCCTTGTCCACAGGGTACCACATCCCCTACCGCCTGGCCAGCAACAACCCCAGCACGTTCACGATGGTGGAGGTGGGGACCATGGTGAGGCAATTCACAGCAGCCAAACTGACCCTGGAGTCGGCATACATCTTCAGTCTTTTGGCCAAGATGAAACACCACTAGGGGCTGCCGCTGGTGGCCACTGTCATCACCACTGAGAAGAGATGTACGACCCAGGGCCCAAGTCCCCTGTTGTGGTGCTGTGGGGAGGAGAGCTGGGCCTAAATGGGAGCCATGAATTTTCTGGGTCCACGGCTTCCTGGGTCAGGCCCTGCATTGTCGCATGTCTGCACAGCCCGACATTTACCAGAAAGACAGGAATGTCCCAGGTTTAAAGCTGGAGACGCGGCCCACCGAGGTTGTGTAACTGGCCCAGGGTGGCTCTGACTCATCCTGTTGGAGTACAGCTCCCTGAAGCCAGGCACTTGATCGCTGATGTTCAAAACCAGGTGCCCAGCTCAGCAGGGGCTCAATAAACAAGTTTTCTACCCAGCAGTCATAGGGAGATCTGTCTCCATGGACGCTGCTTTCGTTCCAAGCACTGGTGAGATGCTTATTGTACATTGTCTTGGTTTATCCTCACCAAGGCCTGGGGAACAAAGCGTTGTGAGTCCCAGTTCTACAGAAGTAGTGGGGCCAGATGGATTCAGTCATTTGCCAGGGACACAGCTGTGAGGCCGTGACGTGGACACCCTCCACAGACAGTCTCCTCCACCTACAGAAATCTGCTGTGAGCTCCCATCTCAGTGCGTGCCTGACATACCCTCCAGCCTCACTCTGGAATCTGCCTCAGCAGGCTCCCTCCCCAGGGCTACCCCAACTCCAGGCTGGGAGATCAGGGCCAGACCCAGAGGTCTCAGGGAAGAGGATGACAGGAAGGTGCTTGCGCCCAGAGTAAATGGGTGGGCTCTGGGAGTCCCCAGGCATCAGGCTCTGGAGCTGTGCGACCTTAGGCAAGGCCCTTCCCCTCTCTGTTCCCTGCACTCACCTGGTGGCCTCTTGGGAAGCCTGAGGGTCAGCATGGTCCGCAGAACTCCAGGGATAGACCTGGTGCCATGGCTGCACTCAGAATGTGAGTCAGTGACCCCGTGGCCTGTGGGATCACTCTAGGAGAAGATCTAGACAGTCTTAGGGAGACACGAATTGAACCCAGAGTGCTTGGGAGACCATCCCAAGGCCCAATCTGAAACCTACAAAAGGTAGAAGGCAAAGGAGCCTAGCGTGCACTGAGCCCATACCAAGTTTTGGCCACCTTCCAGGCACTGTGGCTCACTGCTCTCTCAAATTCCCTCACAAGCAGGCTGAGCACCTGGGGAAGCTGATCCCCACAAAGCGGAAGGGCCCACTGAGCTCTGGCAGCTGCTCAGAGGCTGCCCCGCCTGGAACACCCAGTTGCTCAGGACAGGGCTGCTCAGCCCAGGCACACGGCTGACCCTTGTGATAGCCAATGGGGGGACACTGGTGTCCCCTATCTGTGGCTTCAGATCTTCCAGGGCTCCACACCTTCCAGGGGAAGGCCATAGCCTGCTGTGAGTCCCCCGACCTCAACCACCGAGCCTCAGTCCCCCAAAGATGAAGACAAATGCACAGCCCCTCCTCCTCTGACAAAGGTTACCTCCACTGCTAACTGGAGGAAGAGACCTCAATAACCAAGCTTCTGTCCCCCAAGGATGAAGACAAATGCACAGCCCTTCCTCCTCTGACAAAGGTTATCTCTACTGCTAACTGGAGGAAGCCTTGAAGTCACTGGAGATGCCAAAGCTTGGGGTGGGTGGAGAGACAGCCATGCATAGTTGGCCCTGGCTTTTGGCACATAGAACTGTCTGACCTGCAGCTGCCAGCACAGGGGTGGGGTTGGTGAGACTGGGGGCAGGCGCCAGGAGAACCCCCTCCTGCAGCTTTGGCCCAGGTCCTCAGGCTCCCCCTTGTCTGGGGCATCCTCAGGGCTCTGAGTGCCTCTCCCAAAGGCTCTTGCCATCTTCCTCAGAGTTGATACAGCCCCATAGGGAAATTCAGCACATTCTAAGGCACAGGGAAAGCCAGGTTTGCTAAAGGTGTGATGTGACTTAAATCCAGATGGAAGAATTATCAGGAGAGCCCTCCAAAGGGAGGCACCCTGGTCCACAGCAGGGCTGCTGCTGATGGGGCTGGGGGATGCATGCCCACACCTCAGCCCACATGCCAACCACCTGCACCACCTGCCTTGGGCCCATAGAGCTTAGGGGATGTCTGCCAGGGCCTGCAGACCCCCCCAGCAGAGCTTCACCAATTGCCAGTATGCCCAGGAGGGTGGTCCTTGTGGCTGGTGAGGGGATGCAGGGCTCTTGCTTTGAGGGAGGAGGACCCCAACAGCCCAAGTGTGTGCTCCCAGAGGAGTGCTGACCACAGTCAGGTGGAAGGGCTCCTCCCGCCATCACCTCAGGGTCAGCGATCATCACTGCTTCATTACCCACCACACATTCTCAACAGGATCAATCATCTTCATGATAAACAATTAATCAATTATTCCTTCCTCTGTGGGGTTCCTCTGCTGCAATTGATGGGACAGGGAGATGCATGCTGGGAACAATCCAAGCTCTGGAGCCAGGTCCCCGCTCCCTGCGCTCTGCACTCCCAGTCGCCAGCACTGTGGGGACAGAGCGGCGGTGACATGCCCCAGAGGATCCGAGTAGGACACCGTCTGTGTTTTAGGCTCCAGTTGGCTTCCAGGAGGAAGGAGTCAGCATGACAGATGCACTGAGCCTGAGATCACAGGGAGATTCCACAGGGGCCTGGATGTGCTCAGCAGAGCCCAGGTGTCAACTTCGAGATGTTGTAGGGACGTGTGGTTGCCACGGAGCACGTGTGGACTCATCCTCCTTTCTG
This sequence comes from Ailuropoda melanoleuca, assembly GCF_002007445.2. Taxonomy (NCBI): domain Eukaryota; kingdom Metazoa; phylum Chordata; class Mammalia; order Carnivora; family Ursidae; genus Ailuropoda; species Ailuropoda melanoleuca. The sequence continues at coordinate 16,634 of NW_023234870.1, read as the reverse complement.
TCTAACTGTCTCCGGCAGGAGAGAGCAGCGCTTTGGGAGCAAGCCAGGGTCTCCCGTGAGGTCCAGGCTGGGGCAGGTCCAGAGTTGACCGTGAGGGAGCCGCAGGTGCCTGCAGAACTGGGAATGAGCTCCCTGTTCTCTGCCCTCATGGGCAGCCCGCGTCCTCATGCATGAGCTCACATGGTGCCTTCCTGGAGAAGTAGCCAGTCATGTGTCCCTGGTCTGTTCTGTTTTGGTTGCAGAGCGTGCAGTGCCCCTCCCCCCCGAGAGCTCCTGTGTCACAGGCAGAATTGACTGGGCAGAGTCTCTGGCTCCAGTGGGTCCCGAGCAGCGACGGGGCCCCCCATCCACTACTTCACTGTGCAGGTGCGAGAGCTGCCCCGGGGAGAGCAGCAGACCTACTCCTCATCCATCCACGACAAGGCCAAAGCCTGTGCTGTTGAAAGGTACCCAGCACCAGGCGCGCCCTCCCCAGGGAACAGAGCAGGGAATATGTGTGGGCCAGAGACGCACCCAGGCAGCTGAGCTCTCTTCTCCTAGTGCACAGTCCCTGTATCAGGGACCAGGACTCCCACCTCCTGGAGCCGCTCTGGCCTCTGCCCTGGGTCTCTCCTCTGGGCGTGCCCTGTCCATGTCATGTGCATACCCCAGGTCCCAGAGATGGATGAGGCACAGATGACGGGGCCAGGGAGCCTTGAAGTATGGGCTCTAGTGCCCTATCCCCTGAGATGCAGATGTGGAGGAGGGGAATTGGGGGGAAGGGGTGTCACAGGCTGAGAGAGTTGCACCTTCTTTTTGTGCTCTCTGCCCTATTCAGCAAGGCAGACTTGTTCTGTCATCCATTAGTGATGGCTGATGAGGGAAATGGGAGAGGCAGCCCCACTGCACCTTGAGAACCCAGCATTTATCCAGCTGTTGAGGGAACCACCAAGTAAAGGCGGAGGGGAGTGGTGCCAACCACCACAGCTAAGTTCTTGGCAC
>NW_023234870.1:14763-15558 GCF_002007445.2 Ailuropoda melanoleuca | reverse complement strand
GGGGAGGTGGGGGGAAGGGGTGTCACACGCTGAGAGAGTTGCACCTCCTCTTTGTTCTCTCTGTCCTAGTCAGCAAGGCAGACTTGTTCTGTCATCCATTAGTGATGGCTGATGATGGAAATGGGAGAGGCATCCTCACTGCAGCTTGAGAACCCAGCATTTATCCAGCTGATGAGGGAACCACCTAGTAAAGGCGGAGGGGAGTGGTGCCAACCACCACAGCTAAGTTCTTGGCACCTACAGCCTCATTGGGGCCCCTCGTCATGTTCCCACCCCCTTCTACAGTGAGGGACCAGAGCACCCCCTCTGCAGTGAGGGACCCGGACACCCTCCCCTCTGCAGTGAAGGACCAGGGCACCCCCTCTCTATGGTGGGAGAGCAGGGCACCCCCTCTACAGTGGGGGACCAAGGTAGCCCCCTCTGTAGTGGNCCTCTGCAGTGGGGGATGAGGGCACCCCCCCACGCTATGGTTGGAGACCAGGGCATTCTCCTTTATGATGGTTCATAGGAGACCAGGGCTACCTAACCATCTAGGTGAGGGTTCTCAGAAGTGACCTCAGGCCTTGTGTCTCCACAAGCAGGCCAGGGCTGTGCAGGCTCATGCCACCCTGTAGAAGCCCCCTGGGTCTTTCTGGTGGGCAGGCCTGTCTGGGGAGCTGGCCTCACATCTTTCCTGTCCTCCTCCTCTGGCCCTGACTGTGGTCACTTTCCCTGAAGCTCACCTCAGTCTGTGAGGTGGCCACAAAGGAGCGTGTCCCACCTGCTCTGAGGGTTCCAGGACCCTGGCCAGCACCT
>NW_023234870.1:1408-12096 GCF_002007445.2 Ailuropoda melanoleuca | reverse complement strand
GCCACACATCCCTCTGATATGGTAGGCCGGCCTCCTCTGGGCTAACCCTAACAATATTTCGGTCCCTGAGGGGCTCTTCCCAAGGGGCCTGGTGCCACAATGCTGGGGATTGGTGACCACCGAGCCCTGGCGCCACACTCACCCTGCCACCAGGCCCCCACCTGGGCTCATGGGGCTCTGCCGCTCATTCAGGGCGGGAGAACGGGCAGAGTCCTTCGAGCCCTCCGCGACCTTCGAAAGCCCCCCCGTGCCAAAACCCTTGTGCCCACGCTCCTCCGCCCCAGCGCCCTTACCTCAGCCCACCCCTCCATTGCCCAAAAGCCCTTGGCTTGGTCCTGCCAACCTCCTGGGGGCTAACCCTAACCCTAGGTCGGAACCCGAGGTGCCCTTCCCAAGGGGCCTGGCGCCACAACGCTGGGGATTGGGGACTCCGAAGACCCAGAGCTAGAATCACCCTGCCAGCAGGCCACCACCGAGGCCCATCGAGGCACCACCAATCATTCAGGGCGGCAGTACGCCCAGGGCCCTCCGAACCCCGGGCCACCTTCGAAGGCCCCCTGTGCTGAAACCCTTAGGCCCACGCTCCCCCTTTCCAGCGCACTCACCTCGGCCCGCCCCTCCGCTCACCGCACAACCCTCGACTTGGGCCTGCAGTCCTCATGGGGGGTAATCCTAACACTAGGTCGGCCCCCGAGGGGCCCGTCCCAACGGGCCTAGCGCCGCAATGCTGGGGATTCGGGACCACCGAGCCCCAGCGCCAGACTCACCCTCTCTCCAGGCCGCCACCCAGGCCAACGGGGCGCCGCCAATCATTCAGGGAGGGAGCACGGGCAGGGCCCTCTGTGCCCCCAGCATCTTCCAAGGCCCGCCACGCCAAAACCCTTGGGCCCACACTCCCCCTCCCCAGCCACTTCACCTCGACCCACACCTCCACTCGAAACACAGCCCTTGGATTCGGTCTGCCAGCCTCCTGGGGGCTAAACCTAAAATTAGGTCGGCCCCCGATTTTCCCTTCCCAAGGGGCCTGGCCTTGGAACACTGGGGATTTGCTACCCCCGAGCCCCAGTGCCAGACTCACACTACCACCAGCCAGCCACCGGGGCACGTCAGGGCGCCGCTGATCATTCAGGAGGGGAGAAAGGGCAGGGCCCACCGAGCCCTGGGCGACATTCGATGGTCCCGTGCGGTAAATCCCTTGGGCCCACGCTCCCCTCCCCAGCGCCCTCACCTTGGCCCGCCACTCCACTAGCCTATCAGCCCTTGGCCCGGGCCTGCCGGCCTCCTGGGCACTAACCCTCAACCTAGGTTGGTCCCTGAGTGGCCCTTCCCAAGGTCCCTGGGGCCACAACGCTGGTCAGGGACCACCGAGCACCATTGCCAGACTCACCATCTCTCCAGACCGCTACCTGGGCCAATGGGGCGCCGCCGATCATTCAGGGTTGGAGAACGTTCAGGGCCCTCCGAGCCTCCGGTGATATTCAAAGGCCCTCCACGCCAAAACCCTTAGGCCCACGTTCCCTACCCAGCCCCCTCACCTTGTCCCGCCCCTCTGCTCGCCCCACAGCCATCAGCTGGTGCCTGCTGGCCTCCTGGGGGCTAACCTAACCCTAGGTCGGACCACGAGGTGCCCTTCCCAAGGGGCCTGGGGCCACAATGATTGGGTTTGGGGACCACCGAGCCCCAGCACCAGACTCACCCTGCCGCCAGGCCGCCACCCAGGCCCATTGGGGCGCTGCCTATCATTCAGGGCAAGAAACAGTCAGGGCCATCCTAGCTGCCGGTGACATTCGAAGGCCCCCTGCACCAAAACCTTTGGTCCCAGGCTACCCCAACCCAGCGCTCTCTCCTCGGGCCCCCCTCCACTCAACGCACAGCGCTCGGCTCAGGCCTGAAGGCCTCCTGGGGGCTAACACTAACCCTAGCTCTGCCCCCCGAGTGGCGCTTCCCAAAAGGCCTGCTGCTGCAACGATGGGGATGGGGACCCCGAGCCCCAGCGCCAGACTCACCCTGCCATCAGGCCACCACTGAGGCCCATCAAGGCGCCGCCGATCATTCAGGGCTGGAGAATGTTCAGGGCCTTCCGAGCCCCGGGCGACCTTTGAAGGCCCCCCCGTGCCAAAACACTTGGGCCCATGCTCACCGTCCCCAGCGCCCTCACCTCGGCCCACCCCACCGCTCACTGCAGAGCCATCAGCTCAGGCCTGCCGGCCTCCTGTTGGCTAACACTAACCTAGGTCAGCCCCGAGGGGCCCTTCCCAAGGAGCCTGAGGCTGCAACACTGGGGATTGGGGACCACCGAGACCCAGCGCCAGACTTACCCTCTCTCCAGGGCGCCACACGTGACAAAGGGGGGCCGCCAATCATTCAGGGTGGGAGCATGGGCAGGGCCCTCTGAGCCCCCAGCATCGCCCAAGGCCCGCCGTGCACAAACCCTTGGGCCCACGCTCCACCTCCCCAGTGCATTCACCTCGACCCGCCCCTCCCCTCTCCACATACACGTCAGATCCGGTAGGCTGGCCTCCTGTTTGCTAACCCTAACAATAGTTCGGCCCCTGAGGGGCCCTTCCCAAGGGCCTTTCGCCGCAACGCTGGGGATTGGGGACCCCTGAGCCCAGGCACCAGAGTTACCCTGCCGCCAGGCCGCGACCTGGGCCCATCGGGGCGCTGCCGATCATTCAGGGCAGGAGAACAGGCAGGGCCCTCCGAGCACCTGCGACCTTCGAAGGCCCCCCGCTCAAAAACCCTTGGGCCCACGCTCCCCCTCCCCAGCGCCCTCACCTTGGCCCACCCCTATGTTTGCCACACAGCCATAGGCTTCGGTCTGCCGGCCTCTTAGGGGCTAACCCTAATATTAGGTCGGCCCCCGAGTTGCCCTTCCCAAGGGACCTGGCCTCGGAACACTGGGGATTTGCTACCCCTGAGCCTCAGCGCCACACTCACCCTTCCATCAGGCCACCACCGAGGCCCATTGAGGTGCCGATGATCATTCAGGGCGGCAAAACGCCCAGGGCCCTCCTAACCCCAGGCCACCTTTGAAGGCTCCCCGCGCCAAAACCCTTAGGCCCACGCTCCCCCTCCCCAGCGCCCTCACCTTGGCCAGCCGCTCTGCTGCCATCAGATTGGGTCTGACAGCCTCTTGGGGTCTAACCCTAAACTTAGGTCGGCCCCCCAGTGGCCCTTCACAAGGGGCCTGGTCTCCCAACGCTGGGGATTTGCTACCCCTGAAACCCAGCGCCAGACTCACCCTACCGCCAGCCCGCAACCCAGGCACATTGGGGCGCAGCTGATCATTCAGGGCGAGAGAACGGGCAGGGCCCTCCGAGCCCCCGGCGACCTTTGAAGGACCCCCGCGCCAAAACCATTGGGCCCAATCTCCCGCTCCCCAGTGCCCCCACCTCTGTCCACCCTCTGCTCCCCACACAGGGTCATAACAGGCCTGCTGGCCTCCTGGGGACAAACCCTAACCCTAGGTCGGCCCCGAGGTGCCTGTCCCAAGGCGCCTGGCACCGCAACGCTGAGGATTGGGGACCACCGAGCCCCAGCGCCAGACTCACTCTCTCTCCAGGCTGCCCCCCAGGCCAACAGGGCGCCACCAATCATTCAGGGTGGGAGAAGGGGCAGGGTCTTCTGAGCCCCCAACATTTTCCAAGCCCTGCTGTGCCAAAACCCCTGGGCCCATGCTCCCCATCCCCAGTGCCCTCACCTCAGCCCGACCCTCCCCTCACCACACAACTTTCGACTCGGGCCTGCCTGCCTCCTAGGGGCTAACCCTAACCCTAGGTCGGCCCCCGAGTGGCCCTTCCCAAGGGGCCTGGACTCCCAATGCTGGGGATTTGCTACACCTGAGCCCCAGCGCCAGACTCACCCTACCGCCAGCCCTCAACCTAGGCACATTGGGGCGCCGCCGATCATTCAGGACGGGAGAATGGGCAGGGCCCTCCGAGCCACCAGCGGCCTTCGAAGGCCCACCGCGCCAAAACCCTTGGGCCCACACTCCCCTTCCCCAGCGCTCTCACCCCAGCCCTCCCCTCCACTCGCAGCAGAGCCATCGACTCGGGCCTGCCAGCCTCCTGGGGGCTAACCCTAACCCTAGGTCAGCCCTCGAAGGGCCCTTCCCAAGGGGCCTGGCGCCGCAACGCTGGGGATTGGGGACCCCGAGCACCAGCGCCAGACTCACAACCGCCAGGCCGCCACCCGTGCCCATCGGGGGCGCCGCCGCTTATTCAGGGCGGGAGAATGGGCAGGGTCCTCCGAGCCCCCGGCAACTTTCGACGGCCCCCCGCACCAAACCCTTGGGCCCAAGCTCCCCCTCCCCAACTCCCTCACCTCGGCCCGCCCTTCCGCTCTCTGCACAGCCATCGGCTTGGGCCTACCGGCCTCCTGGGTGCTAATCCTAACCCTAGGTCGGCCCCCGAGGTGCCATTCCCAAGGGGCCTGGTGCTGCAACGCTGGGGATTGGGGACCCCCGAGCCCCAGCGCCAGACTCAACCTGCCGCCAGGCCGCCACATGTACCATAAAGGAGGAAGATCAGAAACAGATAGGACTGGTCGGAAGTAGCAGAAATCACACGTGGGGATTTTCCTGAAACACACCGGTCACATAACTAGTGTAAGGAAGTGTAGGGAACTGACATGGACACAGAACCAAGAGGTACTTTTTGGGAAATGCTGTCTGAAATCGTCGCATGCTGGTAGCAGCTAATGAAGGCTCTGAGCATACCCTAGAATACCTAACCTCACAAGGGTTTGCGACATGGTCTCCTAGCACTGAAACTCTTCAAGATCTCAAAGTTTACTGGATGGACTGCCAGGCTAAGAGATTCCCAAGTTCTGAGAACAGATAACAAATACTAGAGAGGCTCACCTGGGTTCTCTCAGAAGACCCGAGATAAGATGGCAATGACCTGAGCACTGATGGCACGGGCCCAGCCACTTCCGGTTCAGAGGTCACATGACCCCACCCCGGGGGGCATGAGACCCTCTCCCAATGCCTACGTGACCCACCCGGAATGCCCCAAATTCTCCCAATCAGGCTCATTAAGCCCCAAAGGAGGATGGTGCTTCCCCGAGCCAAGATGGCGCCTGCCGCGACCCAAGATGGCGCCAGCCAAACCACTTCCATTTCGGGGGTCATGTGTCCCCACCCCGGGGGGCACGTGACCCTCACTGACGCCCACGTGACCCACCCGGGATGCCCCAGATGCTCCCAATCAGGCTCATTAAGCTCCAAGGGAGGATGGCGCCGCACCAAGACAACTGGCGCCCACCTAATCCAAGATGGCGCAGGCCAAGCCACATCCGTTTTGGCGGTCATGTGACCCTGCCACGGGGGGCACGTGACTCTCCCCCGCTGCCCACGTGACCCCCCTGGGCCGCCCCTGGTGCTCCCAATGAGGCTTATTAATCCCCAGGCTGGGATGGGGCTGCTCTGAGCCAAGATGTCGCCCGCCGAGATCCAAGATGGCCTGGCTGAGCCGCTTGTGGTTCAGCGGTCAGGTGACTTCACCCCGGGGGGCACGTGACTCTCCCCCACCTCCCACGTGACCCTCCTGGGTCGCCCCAGGTGCTCCCGATGAGGCTCATTAAGCCCCGAGCTGGGATGGGGCCACCCCGTCCCAAGATGGCACCCGCCGTGATCCAAATGGCGCCGGCCCAGCCACTCCTGGTTTGTTGGTCACGTGACCCCGCCCTGGAGGGCACGTGACCCTCCCGCGCCGCTCACGTTGCCCACCCGGGCCACGCCAGGTGCTCCCAATGAGCCTCATTAAGCCCCGAGCGGGGATGGTGCCACCCCGAGCCAAGATGGCGCCAGCCGCGAACCAACATGGCGCTGGCTGGGCCACTTCTGTTTCGGCCATCACAAGACCCCAAACCGGGGATCACGTGACTCTCCCCTGCTGCCCATGTGACCCGCCCAGGGCACCCCAGGTGCAACCCATGAGGCTCATTAAGCCCTGAGCAGGGATGGTGCCGCCCCGAGCCAAAATGGAGCCCACCGCAATCCAAGATGGCGCCGGCTGAGCCACTTCCGGTTCGTCGGTCATGTGAACCCGTCCCTGGTTGCAGGTGACACTCCCCCGCCACACACGTGACACCCCCGTGTCACCCCAGGTGCTCCCAATGAGGCTCACTAAGCCCCGATCCCGCATGGCACCACCCCAAGGGAAGATGGCACCTGCCGCGATCCAAGAAGGCGCTGGCCGGGCCACTTCCAGATCGGCGGTCATGTGACCCCCACCGGGGGGCTCGTTACCCCTCTCCCCCGCTGCCCACGTGAATAGCCTGGTCCAGCCCAGAAGCTCCCAATTAGGCTCATTAAGGCCCGAGCCGGGATGGGGCTGCCCTGAGCCAAGTAGGCACCCACTGCGATCCAAATGGCATCACCGAGCCCCTTCCGGTTCAGCGGTCACGTGTCCTTGCCCCGGGGGGCACATGACCCTCCCCCGCCGCCCACGTACCCGCCCGGGACACCGCAGTTGCTCCCAGTGAGGCTCATTAAGCCCCAAGCAGGATGGTGCCACCCCGGATAAAGATGGTGCCCACCGCTATAAAAGATGGCACAGGCCGAGCCACTTGTGGTTCGGCGGTAAGGTGACCCCACCTGGGGGGGGGCAAGTGACCCTCAACCGCCGCCCACGTGACCCGCCCGGGTTGCCCCAGGTGCTCCCAATCAGACTCATTAAGCCCCAGGCCGGGATGGTGCCGCCCCGAGGCAAGACGGCGCCCGCCGCGATCCAAGATATCACCGGACTTGCCACTTCCATTTCATCAGTCATGAACAGCGCCCGGGGGGCACATGACCGCCCCCTGTCTCCCAGGTGACCCCCATGGACCTCCCCAGGTGCTCCCAATCAGGCTCATTAAGCCCCAAGCCAGGATGGTGCCGCTCCGAGGCAATAGGGCCCCCGCCACCATCCAAGATGTCGCCGGCCAAGCCCCTTCCGTTTCGGCAGTCACGTGACCCCGCCCCGGGAGGCCCCTGACCCTCCCCCCCACCCGCGTGGCCCGCCCGGGCCGCCCCAGGTTCTCCCAATGAGGCTCATTAAGCCCCGAGCCGGGATGCTGCGACCCCGGGTCAAGATGGCACCTGCCAGGATCCAAGATTTGCCGTCCGAGCCACTTCTGGTTCAGCGGTTGCATGACCCTGCCCCAGGAGCATGTGACTCTCCCCCACCACCCACGTGACCCTCCCGGGCTGCCCCAGGTGTTCCCAGTGAGGCACATTAAGCCCCGAACCGATATGGTGCGATATTAGCCAAGATGGTGCCTGCCGCGATCCAAGATAGTGCCGGCCAAGCCACTTCCGGTTCGGCGGTCACGTCACCCCGCCCCAGGGGGCACGTGACTCGCGCCTGCTGCCCACGTGACCCGCCATGGCCGCCCCAGGTGCTCCCAATGAGTCTCGTTTGGCTCCCCAGCCATTCACGCCATCATGGAACACTACATAAAAAACTAAGAACGTAGTATATCGTGACTAACATGACGTAATAAAACATTTAGAGAAAAAAGAAAATGGAAAGTGTATCACCTGTGACTCTAGAAGGTATGAGGAACTGGAGAAATTTGTCCAACTGAGCAATCCCAGCATATTCCCACATTCATGGGACACTTGGACCAAAATCCTGAGACCCACACTCACCCCAACCCATTCTCTCCACTTAGCCGCAGACTGCCCACAGAATGGTCTATCAGAATTTCCATTCTCCTAGGCATGGACAATAACCATAGTTTGGGCTTCAGAGGTCCACCCCCAGAGGCCTGGATCCAAAGACATAGAGATCAGGGAACCCTGAGCCATAGCTGATCCCTCGGAATGCCACACAGAATGACACTGGGCCATTTGGGACTCCAGAATCTATTCGAAGCAGGAGAAATCTGCATGTCCCACTGAGTCGATCCCAGACAACTCCCACATTTAGGGGACCCTTGGAAAAAAATCCTGAGCTGACATTCACCACAACCCACCGACTCAAATCAGCCCCCGGGATGATCAGCACAAAGCCGGTCGATCCAAACTCTCGTGCTCCTAGGCCCTAACCCAAATGCTAGGTGGGGTTCTCGGAGGTCATTCCCAGTGGCCTATCTCCAAGAGAGAGGGCTTGGGGAAACCTGAGCCAGACATGGGAATCAGCATGACACAAGAAGGAAACTGTGCCATTTGGGAGCTGTAGACAGAATCCGGAGCATGAGAAATGGGAATGCCCACCTGAGCCAATCCCAGCGAACACTTGCTTTTGCCACACTACTTGCCGAAAACCCTGAGCCCGACGCTCACGCCCAAACCACGCCCTCAATTCAGGCATTTGGGTTCGTGTGTATCCAGCTGGCATATCACATCTCCCATGGGCCTCGGCCCTAATCTTACCCCAAGTTGGGTTCCGAGGGTTCCATTCCCAGAGGACTGGCTGTAAAATCCAGAGACTGGGCATCCGTTAGCAATACCAAAGGACTCAGGCTGACAAAGAAGGAAACCGTTTCATCTGGGACTCCAGAACGGATGCAGAGGAGGAGAAATCTGAATGTCTACCTGCGTCGATCCCCACGATCCCCACATTCACTGGTCCCCAGGCCACAAACCCAATGCTTGACACTCACCCCAACCCATGCCATCAACACCCCCCCCTTGGGGAATTGACCACACAGCCAGCCTATCGGAACTCCCATTCTCCTAGGCCTAACCCCTAACCCTAGTTTTGGTTCTCAGAGGTCCATTCTGAGAAGGCTGGAAAGGGAGACGTGGCTCCTGATGGGGACGCGCAGCCCCCTCCAGGACAGGACGTCGTCCTCGCTTCACAGGAGATCCGTGGAAGTGTTCCATCGGGTGACTGACAGGGCTGCCTCTCCAGAAGGCTACCCTGGCATCGGGTTGCACAGGACAGAGGAGGAGAGATAGATGGGAAGGAAGACAATACCCTGGAGGCCATGGTTGCTGGGTGCTGACCTGGGGTCATGCCATGAGCCCACATGGCACCTTTCTTTTAGAGAAGACTACCCATGCACCTCCTAGAAAATATTTCTAATGAAGTACAAGTCCATCGGGACTACGCTGTGAACGGTGGTACGGGGCCAACGTGGTAGGAGTCAGGGATTCTAACAAGGGCTGAACCCCCATCTCACAAAACCTTCTTCTGTCCCCATGCAACTCATGGTCTACCCTCAGANCATGGTCTACCCTCAGAAAAACCCCCAGAAAACAAACCTTTAATCTCAATGCTCCCTTCACCTTCTGCTTCAAATCTCATCCAACCACAATCATAGGAAACTAGAAATCCATCTCAAGAAGAAAATGGGACAGTCCACAATAGGTGGCAATTTCACAACCTGCTACCAAACAACCGACAGAGAAGAAATCATAACATATTTGACAAGTACCTGACACAAATGAAAAAGAGAACCTACAAAAACTTACCAGAGGCAGCAAAAGTGGCTCTAAGGTGGACGTTCTCAGAAATGCCGGTCTTCCTCAATCCACAAGAAAGCTCTCCATAGACAACCTAATTTTAAATGGTAAAGAAGTAGGCGGAAAAAAGCTAAGCCCCCAATTAGTAGACATAAGGAAAGATCAAAAAGGAATATGGAAATAAATCCAATGGAGACTAAAAGGACCAAAAAAAAAATCAATGAAAATAAGAGCTTCCTTTTTTTGGAAAGATAAGCAAAAGCATAGCTAGACTCACCAAGAAAGAGAGAGGACTCCAATATGATCCGGAATGAAAGAGAATGGATTCCTGTCTCCCATCCAAATCAAAAGAACACAGGCAGCAACCTCTTCCACCTTGGACACAGCAACTTCTTTCAAGACATGTCTCTAAAGGCAAGGGAAACAAAAGCAAATATGAACTCCTGGGACTTCATCAAGATAAAAAGTTTCCGTCCAGCAAAGGAAGCGATCGACAATACTAAAAGGCGACCTACAGAATCAAAGAAGATATTTGCAAATGACATTACAGAGAAATGGCTGGTATCCAAGATCTATAAAGAACTTCTCAAACTCAACACCCAAAATGCAAATAATCCAGTCGAGAAATGGACAGAAGACACGAACAGACACTTCTCCCAAGAAGACATACAAATGGCCAACAGACACGTGAAAACATGCTCCATCTCACTTGCCGTCAGGGAAATACAAATCAAAACCGCATTGAGACACCACCTGCACCAGTCAGAATGGCTAAAAAGGAGGGCACGTATTGCATGGTGCGCTGGGTGTTATACGCAAGTAATGAATCATGGAACTTTACATCAAAAACTTGGGATGTACTGTATGGTGACTAACATTGCGTAATAAAAAATTATTATAAAGAAAACAAGCAAACAATATATCCCACAGATTGCTTTATAATAAAGCAGAATATATTGGGGAAAAAAATAAAAGAAAAAAAAGAATGGCTAAAATGATCAAGGCAGGGAACCACAAATGTTAGTGAGGATGTGGAGAAAGGGAAACCCCCTTGCACTGTTGGTGAGAATGCAACTATGGAAAACAACATGGAGGGTCCTCAAAACGTTAAAAACAGAGTGACTCTACGACCCAGCAATTGCACTACTTGGTACTTACCCCATGGACCCAGGGGTACTGAAAAGAAGGGGCACCTGTATCAGCATGTTCACAGCAGTGAGGCCCACAACAGCCAAACTCGGAAGGAGGCAAGATGTCCTTCAACGGAGGAGTGGATAAAGAAGATGTG
>NW_023234870.1:0-1296 GCF_002007445.2 Ailuropoda melanoleuca | reverse complement strand
CTGCTTCTTCCTCTCCCACTCCCCCTGCTTGTGTTCCCTCTCTCGCTGGCTGTCTCTATCTCTGTCAAATAAATAAATAATATCTTTAAAAAAAAAGAAGATATGGTTAATACGCACAATGGAATATTACTCAGCCATCGGAAAGGATGAATACCTCCCATTTGCACGGACATGGATGGGCCAGGAGGGGATTATGCTAAGTGACATAAGTCAAGCAGAGAAAGACAATGATCATATGGTTTCACTCCTATGTGGAACGGAAGGAATAGCATGGAGGACATGATGAGAAAGAAGGGGAAAAGGAAGAGGGGGAATCAGAGGAGCAGATGAACCATGAGAGACTATGGACTCCGGGAAACAAACGGACGGTTGCAGAAAGGAAGGGGGTAGGGAGACTGGTTATCCCGGTGATGTGTATTAAGCAGGGCAGGTGTTGGGATGAGCACTGGGTGTTCTAGGCGAATGATGAGTCATGGAACACTACATCAAAACCTAATGAAGCACTGTAGGGTGACTATCAACACATCATTGAAAAAAAGAGAAAGATAGGAACTCCATACCGGAAAACTGTCACTATTTGCAAATGACAGGATGCTACATATAGAAATCCCTCAAGATTCCACAAAAAAACTGTTGGAATAAAGAAATTCAGTAAAACTGCAGGATAGAAAGTCAACATACAGAGATCTGTTGCATTTATTTATGTATGTATTTTAGATTTTATTGATTTCTTGGACAGAGAAAGAACTGGAGCAGGGGGTGTGGCAGGCAGAGGAGAAGCACACTACCCGCTAAGCAGGGAGGCCGGGGCGAGGCTCGATCCCAGCACTCTGGGACCATGACCTGAGCTGAAGGCAGACGCTTCACCGATGGAGCCACCCAGGTGCCCCAACTTGTGGCATTTCTAGACACTGATGACACACTTTCACAAAGAGAAATTAAGAAAGCGATGCCATTTACAACTGCATCGAGAAAAAAATCAAGGCGTAAAAGGAAGCAAGAATGAGAAAGACCTCGTACACTCAACACATGGCAGAAAAGAAAGGAAAAACGTGTGGGTGGGGGATGTATGGGTCAAAGATTTGAAGGTGACACAAATAAATGGAAGTGTACGCCATGCTCATAAACTGGAAGAGTTAATTATGTGAACATGTCCATTATACCCAAAGCAATCGATGGACAGATGTGATGAAATCCCTACCTGAATTCCAATGGCATTATTCAAAGAAGACAGCCTAAAGTTCCTATGGAATCACAAAAGACCCCAAACACCCAGAGTGAACTGGAGAAAGCAAG
>NW_023234869.1:0-992 GCF_002007445.2 Ailuropoda melanoleuca | reverse complement strand
AGGGACCATGTGTCCCTGGGGTCCTGGCACTGTTCTGGACTGGATCCAATCTAGAGGAGTTTGTGTAGAGACAACATCTCAGTCCTGACCCAAGAACAGACATGGAGCTGTGGACAGATTCACCCTGAGGTGTCTGAGTAGAGCATAACGTCTGTCTTGACAAGATGGGAGGCCACATAAAGGGACACCTGACATGGCCTTAATGAAGGGGACAGCGATCAGATCAGTGGGAGGCAGGAGTCCTGCCTGATGGACTCAGGTCACCATTTCACACAAAGATATGTCTGGATCTTATACCAGAGGTGACAGAGCTCTGACCTGCCACCTGATATGCTGTGCCCTCTGCTCAGGGCTCAGAGCTGTGACCACCCCACCCCCTGGGCCCACAGAGCTCTTCCCCTGCCCATCCCCCCTGATGTCCTCAGGGAGAGGAACCTGACCCAGGTCCAATGAGGTGTCAGACAGCTGGGAGTCTCATTTGCATAACAAAGCAGTCCCTCTCCAAGAGGATGAAGAGGGGAAGGAGAGATTAAGGGAGGTTCTGCTTAGCTGTAAGCCACAGAAGGCAGGACCAGTGATGGTCCCCACCATGGCCTGGTGCCCTCTCCTTCTCACCCTCCTAGAGCACTGCAGGGGTGACTGGATGTGGTGACAGGGGAAGGGACCCTGGGAGGACATGTGGGTTCCTCCTTCCTCCTCTTGTCTCCAGATCCAAGCATCACCCTCTGTGTCTCTCGCCATTTCAGGGTCCTGAGCCCAGTCTGTGCTGACTCAGCCACCCTCCGTGTCTGGGACCTTGGGCCAGGGTGTCACCATCTCCTGCACTGGAATCCCCACCGACACGAACTACGATGGAGAGGAATACCAATATAACGTGAACTGGTACCAAAAATTCCCAGGAAAGGCACCCATTCTCCTGATCTATAATGATGAAAACAGAAACTCTGGGGTGCCTGATCGATTCTCTGGTTCCAGGTCAGGAAGCTCAGCCT
>NW_023234868.1:0-992 GCF_002007445.2 Ailuropoda melanoleuca | reverse complement strand
TCCCTCTCTCGCTGGCTGTCTCTCTCTCTGTCAAATAAATAAATAAAATCTTAAAAAAAAAAAAAGAATATCCATTCATAGTAACACTATCCAAAATACCAAAGGCTGGAATAAATGGGTAATGATGGAAAGAGGGTGAATAAGTTTACACACACGTGACTGTTATAAAGTAGTCAACACAAATGAATTAGAACCACATATTATCACATGAATAGATGTTAGCATTAACACAAGAGACAAGTCTTAAAAATAAAGCGTGATTTTCATATAAATTTTTAAAAATAAATTCAAAATTATACTCCATAGTCATATCTACAAGTACAATAAAATGACACTATAAAGAAAAAAGGAGATCGTGACTATAAGATTCAGAATGCGGGTTATTCCAGATGAACTAGAAATCGTTTGCTTCTGGTTATATGGCATTCACACTGCTCTGTCTCATTAGTGGATGTTCTGTATTTTAGTCCACTAATCCTTTCAGAGTCCCTCCATTAATTTATCTAATATGCTACTTGTTAGGCAATATGAAAATCTTTTTACTTAATTAGTGAGTTAAGCTCATTTCCACTTACTGATATTATTGATACGTTTGCTCTGTGCTATTTTATGTAGTATTTTATTATGTAGTTTATTTACTCGATCTTTATTTTTTTATTTAGGAAAGTTTTTATTTTAATATTTACTTTTGCATGAGTAACTCTATCCAAGTCAATGATCTTTTTCTGATTTCCTCTCATTATGCATTGATTGGTACCCTACTACAAGCAAGAAGGAAATTAACGACTAACCAGTTCTTTCCCTCCCCTCCTTTCCACATCTGATGTATAATAAATTTTACTCTCAAGAACCTCAAGCAACCAAAAAGTTTTTCCACTAGTCATGTGATCTCCTCACTTTATTCTTATACTTTTATGATTACATTCTTTCTACATTACCAGAGCATAGAGCTATGGTGTACTTTACTCTCCTGTATAACTTTTTTTTTTTTT
>NW_023234867.1:0-992 GCF_002007445.2 Ailuropoda melanoleuca | reverse complement strand
GTATGACTTCAATCTTTTTGAATTTATTGAGGCTTGTTTTGTGGCTTAACATGTGATCTATTCTGGAAAACATTCTATTTGCACTTGAAAGGCATGTGTGTTATGCTGTTTTAGGACGGAATGTTCTGAATATACATGTTAGATCCATCTAGTCCAATGTGTCATTCAAAGCCACTGTTTCCTTGTTGATTTTCTGTTTGGATGATCTATCTATTGATGTAAGTAGGTGTCAAAATCCCCTACTATTATCATATCGCTATCAATTACTTCCTTTATGTTTGTTATTAACTGTTTATGTATTTGGTGCTCCCATGTGGATGCATAAATATGTACAATTTTTATATCTTTGTGTTCTTTTTGGATTGTTTCCTTTATGATTACATAGTGTCCTTCTTTGTCTCTTGTTACAGTGTTTGTATTAAAGTGTATTTTAAGGAGGGCACGTGTTGTGATGAGCACTGGGTGTTATATGCCGCTAATGAATCGTTGAACACTGCATCAAAAACTAATGATGTACTATATGTTGGCTAACTGAACATAGTAATAAAAAAATAAGGTGTATTTTCTTCAATATAAGTATTGCTACCCCACCTTTCTTTTCATTTCCATTTGCATGATAATTGTTTTTCCATTCCCTCACTTTCAAACTCATGTCTCTTTAGGTCTGAAATGAGTCTCTCGTAGGCAGCATATAAGTGGGTTTTGTTTTTTTATCCATTCTGTCTTCTCAAGTCCAGTGAGTATCTTTATGACCATTACTTTAAATTCTCTATCAGGCATATTACTTATCTCTGTTTCATTTAGCACTCTTGCTGTGATTTTTGTCCTGTTCTTTCATTTGGGACGTATTCCTCTGTCTCCTCATTTGACCAACTCTCTGTGTCTGTTCCTATGTGTTAGGAAGGTCAGCTACATTTCCTGCTCTTGAAACTGGTGGTCTTATAAAGAAGCTTTCCTGTAGCACCCTGCAGTGCAATGTCCCCCATTCACCA
>NW_023234866.1:0-992 GCF_002007445.2 Ailuropoda melanoleuca | reverse complement strand
TCTACCAAACATTCAAAGAAGAAATAATACCTATTCTCCTGAAGCTGTTTCAAAAAATTGAAACAGAAGGAGAACATCCAAACTCATTCTATGAGGCCATTCTTGATCCCAAAACCAGATAAGGATCCCATCAAAAAGGAGAATTACAGACTGATATCCCTGATGAATATGGATGCCAAAATTATCAACAGGATCCTAGCTAATAGGAGGCAACAGTACATTAAAAGGATTATCCATCACAACCAGGTCAGATTCATCCCTGGGATGCAAGGGTGGATCAACATTCACAAATCAATCAGTGTGATAAAACACATTAATAAGAAAAGAGACAAGAATCCTATGGTCCTCTCAGTTGACGCAGAAAAAGCATTTGACAAAATACGGCATCTTTTCCCAATTAAAACACTCCAGAGTGTGGGGTTAGAGGGTACATTCCTCAATTTCATTTAAAAAAAATCCATGAAAAGCCAACAATGAATATCATTCTCAATGGGGAGAAGCTGAGAGCCTTTCCTTTAAGATCAGGAACATGACAAGGATGTGCACTCTCGGCACTATTGTTCAACATAGTACTAGAAGTCCTAATGAGAGCAATCAAACAACAAAAATAAATAAAAGATATTCAAATGGGAAAAGAAGAAATCAAACTCTCTTCAAAGATGACATGATACTTTACGTGAAAAACCCAAAAGATTCCAGCCCAAATTACTAGATCTCATGCAGTAATCCAGTAACGTGGCATGATACAAAATCAATGCAGAGAAACCAGTTGCTTTCCTATACCCTAACAATGTCACTGTAGAAAGAGAAATTAGGGAATCGATTCCATTTACAATAGCACCAAAAATCATAAGATAACTTGGAAAAAACCTAAGCAAAGAAGTAAAGGATCTACACTCTAGAAACTACAGAACACTGATTAAAGACATTGAAGAAGACACAAAAAGATGGAAAAACATTCCATGCTCATGGATCGGAAGAATAAACATAGT
>NW_023234865.1:0-992 GCF_002007445.2 Ailuropoda melanoleuca | reverse complement strand
TGATCCAATTATTTAATTTCAGCCTTAACTTTTCCTCTTTTGTAAAGTAGGACTACTAAACTCCATTGGTTTGTTGGGAAGGTTAGATATGTGATATGATTGAAAGTGCTCATTGAAGCACCTAGTACATAGAGTATTGAATAAATATGAATTGTATTTGAAGATCAGATGAATATAATAGAATAGGATCATTAAGAAGTGAGTGAAAAGTATAGGATTTCCATAAAACTTGGAGAACTCTATGGACACCCCCAGTTAAACTAAGAGGGGAAAGACTCAAATCTATGTTTACCAATGCACCTTACCTCTTTGTTCTCTTGGATAGATACATTTGTATCCTCTTATTTGCTATTCCTTATTAAATCAGGGCTACCTTGTGACAATCTGCCTTTCTTCTCTTCTTAGAACATTTTACTTTGAGTTGCTCCTTAGTTAATAAGTGTAGGAATAATTTTGGTACATATCTGATTTATCAAGACTTTGGAAAGTACAGTGGTAATATCCTCAGTACCAATTTACCATGATACAATCCACTTAATTAAAAAAATGTTATTGCTTATGGACATGTTCTGTATATCACAAATATCTGACAGCAATCAGCAGGAGGTAGAGACCCTAGTAAGTCGAGATAAAATGAAATTGGCTGTCTTCAGGTTTCTTTTTGCCTCCTTTCTCTTAATATTTTGGTTGCTTACCATAGTATATGCATTGTTACGGTATATATATTGGAAAATTGGTAAACTTGTAGGGAATTAAGCAACAATGGTAAACTTGTAGGGAATTAAGCAAGGAACCAAACCTTTATATGAAACTTTTATATAAATGGAGGTAAGATTCAGCCCTATCTTTAAGATTCCACAATTTTAACTGACTCTTGTGAGTTCAACACAGTATTCTGGAATTCTCTAAAATAGACTGTTCTCGGGGCGCCTGGGTGGCACAGCGGTTAAGCGTCTGCCTTCGGCCCAGGGCATGATCCCGGCGTTATGGGA
>NW_023234864.1:0-992 GCF_002007445.2 Ailuropoda melanoleuca | reverse complement strand
GAGCAGACACCCTACAGCCAGTTTCACTGGCATCCCTAGAGGCAGCCTTCCAGCAAGTTCCCCTCACATCACAAAGGGAGACATCTTCTCAAACTTGTTAGCACGTAAGCAGATGGTTTACTCACCTCCCGGACTGCAGGATCTCTGCAATTATCTTTGTCACCCCAGGGGCCACAGCCACTCCCTCTCCAAGAAGGCTTAGTCTAAGCTTTGGGGATGGGATGGATCTTCCAAGTGCCTTCCCCAAGTGCTCTCCCTGAGAGCCAGAAGGAGTGGCTGCTCCTTATGTCTGCTGTTCCTCGATTCTTGAAAGCTGCTGTCCAAAACAGCACCCACTAGCCACCTGCGGCTACCGACAGCTTTAAATGTGGCTCATCTGAAGTGAGAGGTGTTTAAGAGTACATTTTTATGTTTGAGAATATATTAAATATATACTAGATGTTGAAGACTTAGTACAAAACACAAAGAACGTGATCAGAATATATTTTATATTGATTATGCTGTGTGTTGCATATTGTTTTAAGAAGTTGACATCCTTTTTGTAGGATGTCTCTGCCCCTACAAAGCACATGGTCCAGTTAATATTAAAAACTATATGCTTTCATCCAGGACAGGAGAGGGTATGGAGCAAAGTACTGACAGAAAGTTTCAAAAGGAGAAAGGATGGAAGCCAAGCCCTGAGGCGTAGCTGGATTTTCACAGAGAAGGACCGCAACAGGCTTACTGAAGCAGAGGAAACATCATGAAAGTGACTTGGAGGCTGAGGACAGCAGGCTTGGGAGAGGACACTGGGGTCGATGGTAAAGGGACTTGACCCAACCAAAGTAGAAAGTGCAACCATTCTCTTACTCCACGATTTATTGAACTCCTACCATGTGCTGGGTTCTCGTTGAGGCACCAGATCTACAGTTATTGACAGGCCAAAGCCTATCCCTCAGGGAGCTTACATTCCAGTGGGTACAGACAGCTATTTCTGGAAAATATGTGTGTGT
>NW_023234862.1:0-992 GCF_002007445.2 Ailuropoda melanoleuca | reverse complement strand
GCTGACATTTTCTATTTTGGAAGGTTAATTATTTCAATTTAATATTAACTTAGGCCTATTCATGTCATCTGTTTCTCCTTGTGTACATTTTGGCAGCTTGTGTCTTTTAAAGAATTGGTCCATTTCATCTACGTTATCAATTTGTGGGCATAGTGTTGTTCATACTATTCTTTCATTTTCCTTTTAATGTCCATGAGATCTGTGGTGATACCCCCTCCTTCATTTCGATGCTACTTTGTGTCTTCTCTCTTTTCTTAGTCAGCCTGGCTAGACGTTTAGAGGTTTATCACTTTTATTAATCTCAGACAACCAGGTTTTGTTTCAGTTGACTTTCTCTTATTTCCTGTTTCCAATTTCATTTAAATCCATTCTAATTTTTATTCTGCTTACATTAAATTCAATTTACTTTTCCTCATTTTCTAAAGTAAAAGCTTAGATAACTAATTTTATATTTATTTTCTAATAGGTTCATTCAGCATTATAAACTTTGCTGTAGGCACTGCTTTCACATATTCCACAAATTTTGATAAGTTGCATTTTCTTTCTTCCCCCCTCCCTAGAAGCTCTTTTTTTCTTCAAATTTTTATTTAAATTCCAGTTAGTTAACATACAGTGCAACATTAGTTTCAAGTGTGAGTCAACAAATACATACAATACCTGGTTTGCATTTTAATTTAGTTTTAAATATTTCTTAGTTTCTCTCACTTCTATGACCATCTTTTATTTGAAAGTATATTATTTAATCTCTACAGATTTTGGAATTTTCTAGCTATCTTTCTGTTACTGAATTCTAGGTTGATTCCCTTATTGTCTGAGTACACACTGTATAATTTCTATCCTTCTAAATTTGTTAAAGTGAGTTTTATGGCCCAGAATGTGTTCTATCTGTGAATGTTCCATGTGAGTTTGAAAGTAATGTGTATCCTGCTTTTCTCTTTCCTTTTTTTTTTTTTTGGATAAAGTAGTCTGCAGATGCCAATTATGTCCCATTG
>NW_023234861.1:323-600 GCF_002007445.2 Ailuropoda melanoleuca | reverse complement strand
GGTCTGAGAATATGCATGGGATAATTTCAATCTTTTGGTATCGGTTGAGACCTGTTTTTTGCCCCAGAACATGGTCTATTTCTGAGAATGTTCCATGGGCATTAGAATAGAATGAGTTTTCTTTGGTTCTGGGGTGTAGTGTTCTATGTGTATCTATGAGGTCCAACTCGTCGAGTATGGATTCAAAGCCTTTGATTCTTTGCTTAGTTTTTGCCAGGGTGTTCTGTCTATTTCTGATAGTGGGGTGTTGAGGTCCCCTACTATTACTGTGTTCTTA
>NW_023234861.1:0-209 GCF_002007445.2 Ailuropoda melanoleuca | reverse complement strand
TCCTTTAAGAATAATATAGTGCCCTTCTGGGTCTCTCTCTATAGCCTCTAGTTTAAAATCCAATCTATCTGATATGAGAATTTCTACTCCAGCTTTCTTTTGAGGTCCATTTGCATGGAAGATGGTACTCCGTCCCCATACTCTAAGTCTGAATGCATCTTTGGGCTCAAAATGAGTCTCTTGTAGACAGCAAATGGATGGGTCATGTC
>NW_023234860.1:0-992 GCF_002007445.2 Ailuropoda melanoleuca | reverse complement strand
CCCCACATTGGGGGGGGGGTTCCTGGAGGTCATAACCCTGGTTTCCTCCATCAGACTGGGGGCAGGGCCTGCGTCTCCTCCTTCCTCTGGCTTCTCCTGGGCTCAGCTTGGGCTGTGCTTTGGACAGTATTTAGCCGGGATGAAGGGTCTGAAGCACAAACCAGCCTCTCGACCTCCCTTCAAAGTCTGCTCAGACTTTAATGTTTCGATAGTCCCATCTACTCCGGTGAGCCCAACTTCAGTTGCCTCCTTCCCAGACGGATCCTTACTTTCCTGGAGAAGCTGGAGAAAAGGAAGGACAGGAACATGAATATCCAATATCCCCCACAGAAATCTGTGGGCAAGAATCCTACCCAATCACCAATGTTCGGACACCCCGACCCCACCTAATATCCAAGCTTGGCCTCTTCCTGGGATCCTTCCTGCACCAGCAAAGCCCATCTTTCTCCTCGTTTCTGGAAATATTTAGAACTCATCTGTCTGATGGGTTCCTAATGCAATTTTTAAAAATATCTTTTTTTTTTTGGAGCAATTTTAGATTTACAGCAGAGTTGCAAAGGAAACAAAGAGAGTTTCCATAAACCCCTCATTCAGTTCCTCCCAATGTTCAGAGCCTACAGTGCCATGGTACGTTTGCCAAAACTAAGAAGCCAACGTTGGTACATTGCTATTAACTAAACCAGACTTCGCTGGGATTTCACTGGTTTTTCTACTCATGTCCTTTTTCTGTCCCAGGATCCCATCCAGGATGTCACACTGTATTTGCTTGTCATGTCTCCTCAGTCTCCTCTGGTTTATGACAGTTTCTCCATATTTCCTTATTTTTCACCACCTTGATAGCTTTGAGGAGTCCTGGTTAGGTATTCTGTAACATTTCCAAGTGTTATTTTTCAGAAACAAAAGCCTTTCTTTCTTTTTTTTAAAAAAGATTTATTTTTATTTATTTGACAGAGAGAGAGACAGCCAGCGAGAGAGGGAACACAAGCAGGGGG
>NW_023234859.1:4157-4328 GCF_002007445.2 Ailuropoda melanoleuca | reverse complement strand
AACACCGTACAGGGACCGTCTTAGCACTATCATCACCCTTCGTGAATAAGGAAACATGAGGGAAAGTGGTCTCGGAAGCCAGACGAGAGTGCCCCATAGTGGTCTCTGAGACCCCCACAGTGCAGGGAAATATCAACGATCATCATCTCTCGTGAGTAAGGGAGCATGAAC
>NW_023234859.1:251-4049 GCF_002007445.2 Ailuropoda melanoleuca | reverse complement strand
CAGCCTTTTCACTGGGGACCCCGATTCCACATTGGGTGTAGGGGCCTGGGGAGGATCCAGCCCTTAGAACCAAGAAACAAAGTGTGAGTGGAAAGCCCTTGAAGTCACGACGGCCTTATGGAAGGTGGAACAGGAATCAAGGTGCTTTGGTACCGTGAGTGATACACGACGAACACAGCACTTGAGAAGACAATTCGGCCAAAACCCGCTTCCAACGAAATGCTTGCTCCCTGGGGAAATCCTGTCAAAACTGCTGGTGGCAATGGAACGAAAAGGCCCAAAACACGTCCGTCAGAAACAACACCGTACAGGGACCGTCTTAGCACTATCATCACCCTTCGTGAATAGGGAAACATGAGGGAAAGTGGTCGCGGAAGCCTGACGAGAGTGCCCCACAGTGGTCTCTGAGACACCACACAGTCCAGGGAAATATCAACGATCATCATCTCTCGTGAGTAAGGGAGCATGAATGAAAAGGTTCAGGATTTTCGAGGACTCAGCGCCCTTCTCATTGGTAATAAAGCAGAGCGTCCAGGAAAACACCTCCAGCGAACAGCAGCCTTTTCACTGGGGACCCCGATTCCACATTGGGTGTAGGGGCCTGGGGAGGATCCAGCCCTTAGAACCAAGAAACAAAGTGTGAGTGGAAAGCCCTTGAAGTCACGACGGCCTTATGGAAGGTGGAACAGGAATCAAGGTGCTTTGGTACCGTGAGTGAAACACGACGAACACAGCACTGAGAAAGACAATTCGGCCAAAACCCGCTTCCAACGAAATGCTTGCTCCCTGGGGAAATCCTGTCAAAACTGCTGGCGGCAATGGAACGGAAAGGCCCAAAACACGTCCGTCAGAAACAACACCATACAGGGACCGTCTTAGCACTATAATCAGCCTTCGTGAATAGGGAAACATGAGGGAAAGTGGTCGCTGAAGCCTGAAGAGAGTGCTCGATAGTGATCTCTGAGACCCCACAAGTGCCAGGGAAATATCAACGATCATCATCTCTCGTGAGTAAGGGAGCATGAATGAAAAGGTTCAGGATTTTCGAGCACTCAGCGCCCTTCTCATTGGTAATAATGCAGAGCGTCCAGGAAAACACCTCCAGCGAACAGCAGCCTTTTCACTGGGGACCCCGATTCCACATTGGTTGTAGGGGCCTGGGGAGGATCCAGCCCTTAGAGTCAAGAAACAAAGTGTGAGGGGAAAGCCCTTAAAGTCACGACGGCCGTATGGAAGGGGGAACAGGAATCAAAGGGCTTTGGTACCGTGAGTGAAACACGACGAACACAGCACTGAGAAAGACAATTCGGCCAAAACCCGCTTCCAACGAAATGCTTGCTCCCTGGGGAAATCCTGTCAAAACTGCTGGCGGCAATGGAACGAAAAGGCCCAAAACACGTCCGTCAGAAACAACACCGTACAGGGACCGTCTTAGCACTATCATCACCCTTCGTGAATAGGGAAACATGAGGGAAAGTGGTCGCGGAAGCCTGACGAGAGTGCCCCACAGTGGTCTCTGAGACACCACACAGTGCAGGGAAATATCAACGATCATCATCTCTCGTGGGTAAGTGAACATGAAGGAAAACCTTCAGGATTTTCGTGGACTGAGCGTCCGTCTAATTGGTAATAAGCAGAGCATCCAGGAAAACACCTCCAGCGAACAGCAGCCTTTTCACTGGGGACCCCGATTCCACATTGGGTGTAGGGGCCTGGGGAGGATCCAGCCCTTAGAACCAAGAAACAAAGTGTGAGTGGAAAGCCCTTGAAGTCACGACGGCCTTATGGAAGGTGGAACAGGAATCAAGGTGCTTTGGTACCGTGAGTGAAACACGACGAACACAGCACTGAGAAAGACAATTCGGCCAAAACCCGCTTCCAACGAAATGCTTGCTCCCTGGGGAAATCCTGTCAAAACTGCTGGCGGCAATGGAACGAAAAGGCCCAAAACACGTCCGTCAGAAACAACACCGTACAGGGACCGTCTTAGCACTATCATCACCCTTCGTGAATAGGGAAACATGAGGGAAAGTGGTCGCGGAACCCTGACGAGGGTGCCCCATAGTGTTCTCTGAGACACCACACAGTGCAGGGAAATATCAACGAACATCATCTCTCATGAGTAAGGGAGCATGAACGAAAAGGTTCAGGATGTTCGAGGACTCAGCGCCCTTCTCATTGGTAATAAAGCAGAGCGTCCAGGAAAACACCTCCAGCGAACAGCAGCCTTTTCACTGGGGACCCCGATTCCACATTGGGTGTAGGGGCCTGGGGAGGATCCAGCCCTTAGAACCAAGAAACAAAGTGTGAGTGGAAAGCCCTTGAAGTCACGACGGCCTTATGGAAGGTGGAACAGGAATCAAGGTGCTTTGGTACCGTGAGTGAAACACGACGAACACAGCACTGAGAAAGACAATTCGGCCAAAACCCGCTTCCAACGAAATGCTTGCTCCCTGGGGAAATCCTGTCAAAACTGCTGGCGGCAATGGAACGGAAAGGCCCAAAACACGTCCGTCAGACACAACACCGTACAGGGACCGTCTTAGCACTCTCATCACCCTTCGTGAATAGGGATACATGAGGGAAAGTGGTCGCGGAAGCATGACGAGTGTGCCCCATAGTGGTCTCTGAGACCCCACAGTGCAGGGAAATATCAACGATCATCATCTCTCGTCAGAAAGGGAACATGAACGAAAACCGGGTCAGGATTTTCGAGGACTCAGCGCCCTTCTCATTGGTAATAAAGCAGAGCGTCCAGGAAAACACCTCCAGCGAACAGCAGCCTTTTCACTGGGGACCCCGATTCCACATTGGGTGTAGGGGCCTGGGGAGGATCCAGCCCTTAGAGCCAAGAAACAAAGTGTGAGGGGAAAGCCCTTGAAGTCACGACGGCCTTATGGAAGGTGGAACAGGAATCAAGGTGCTTTGGTACCATGAGTGAAACACGAGGAACACAGCAATGAGAAAGACAATTCGGCCAAAACCCGCTTCCAACGAAATGCTTGCTCCCTGGGGAAATCCTGTCAAAACTGCTGGCGGCAATGGAACGAAAAGGCCCAAAACACGTCCGTCAGAAACAACACCGTACAGGGACCGTCTTAGCACTATCATCACCCTTCGTGAATAGGGAAACATGAGGGAAAGTGGTCGCGGAAGCCTGACGAGAGTGCCCCACAGTGGTCTCTGAGACACCACACAGTCCAGGGAAATATCAACGATCATCATCTCTCGTGAGTAAGGGAGCATGAATGAAAAGGTTCAGGATTTTCGAGGACTCAGCGCCCTTCTCATTGGTAATAAAGCAGAGCGTCCAGGAAAACGCCTCCAGCGAACAGCAGCCTTTTCACTGAGGACCCCGATTCCACATTGGGTGTAGGGGCCTCGGGAGGATCCAGCCCTTAGAGCCAAGAAACAAAGTGTGAGGGGAAAGCCCTTGAAGTCACGACGGCCTTATGGAAGGTGGAACAGGAATCAAGGTGCTTTGGTACCATGAGTGAAACACGAGGAACACAGCAATGAGAAAGACAATTCGGCCACGAAATGTTTGCTCCCTGGGGAAATCCTGTCAAAACTGCTGGCGGCAATGGAACGGAAAGGCCCAAAACACGTCCGTCAGAAACAACACCGTACAGGGACCGTCTTAGCACTAGCATCACACTTCGTGAATAGGGAAACATGAGGGAAAGTGGTCGCGGAAGAGTGACGAGAATGCCCCCATAGTGGTCTCTCAGAACCACACAGTCCAGGGAAATATCAACGATCATCATCTCTCGTGAGTAAGGGAGCATGAATGAAAAG
>NW_023234859.1:0-154 GCF_002007445.2 Ailuropoda melanoleuca | reverse complement strand
CCTCCAGCGAACAGCAGCCTTTTCACTGGGGACCCCAATTCCACATTGGGTGTAGGGGCCTGGGGAGGATCCAGCCCTAACAGCCAAGTAACAAAGTGTGAGGGGAAAGCCCTTGAAGTCACGACGGCCTTATGGAAGGTGGAACAGGAATCAA
>NW_023234858.1:0-992 GCF_002007445.2 Ailuropoda melanoleuca | reverse complement strand
GAGGAGCCTGATGTGGGGCTCGATCCCAGGATTCTGGGATCATGCCCTGAGCCAAAGGCAGACGCTTAACAGCTGAGTCACCCAGGTGCCCCTACATATATGCTATTTCAACTAGCATGTGAGTTTTTAATCTCTTTGATTATGTTTTGAGTTGTCATCTGACAACTAACAAGCTTAGAAGCTTCATAAGATGAAAAAACTTCTTAATCAGTTACAGAACCATCCTCCCCATTTCCCCACAACATTAGGGAGGTATTCTATCAGTAATCATTACTTGACTTCACATTTATAAGTACCAAGTGAAGCATGCCCACCTTCTGTCCAAAAACAGAACATGTCTACTTAGACACGCAATAATTTCCAACCATGAATGATAATTATTAATAAGCTAGATTTAATAGCAGAAAAATCTTTCCTTGCATCACCCTCCATGACCCCAGAATAGAGTTACAGGGCTGTTTTAATTTTTCTTCTAGAGATTACTGTAAGTAAACTAATGGAAACTACCTAACCAAGTTCCCTTTTATAAAATCAACTATATATTTTCTTTGCTGCATGCATTGACTGACCAAGGATTGAAACAAGCTCCCCTATCTCTGGGGCTCCACCTGTTCTGCATCGTAAGTGTTTCATGTAGCGTTACTTGTGTGTGTGCATGGGTGTGTGTGAATTTAACTGAATTCTTACAAACTTCTATAAGGGAAGTGTTATCATTAGCCCCATTTTACAAACGGGGGACCCAAGCACAGAGAGTTTCAATAACTTGCCTGAGGTCAGTCAGCTAGTAAATAGAACTGGGATTCTAACCCAGGGAGTCTAGGCACATGACCCATGCTGCAATCACTACCCCTCCTAACCCCTGCATATTTGTTTGGAGCACAGCTGTACCCTGCTCACGTATAATCATGCAAACTTGTCAAATCCCTTCACCACATACCAGCAACCCTTCAACACGGAAGTTAACTACAACTTGAAAACACTTTTTTTTTTTT
>NW_023234857.1:0-992 GCF_002007445.2 Ailuropoda melanoleuca | reverse complement strand
CCAACCCCTCCCGCCTTGGTCTTCAGTCTCAGCTTAAGTGTCATTTCCTCAGTAAGGCTTTCCCTGACCACCGTGTATGTGCTAGGGTTCCCCAGCTCTCCTGCCACACTCCATGACTCTCAGAATTTACGGCAGTTTGTAGTTCTGTGTCTGCCGGTTCCTTTAGTTTGTTAGTTGCTACAGTATAAGCTGCGCGAGGGCAAGAATTCTGTTTGTATTGATCATGTCTGGACCCTTAGCAGCATATACTTGTAGAATATGAGAATAATATGTTGGCATTTGCCAAATTTTTGTCATAGACTACCTCATTTAGTCCTCTTGACAACCCTAAGAGAAATGTGTTATGATTATGTACATTTTGGAGTGAAGGGACAGAGTCTAGGGATGTTAAGTATCTTGCAGTTCACAGGGCTGAGTTTGAACCTCATCTCCAAGTCAGGGCTCTTTCTACCTCACCACATGAGCCTCTGTGCCTGGCACCCCGACTCTGACTTATTTTTCTTTTTTACTTTTTATTTTGAAATAATTTCAACTGACCAAAAAGCTTCAAGACTAGTACAAAGAACTCCTGTGTACTCTTTACTCAAGTTCACCAGATGTGAGCGTTTTGCTATACTTGTTTTAATATTCTCTCTTTCTCCTGGCTTGTGTTTTTCCATGTTTATGCTTTTATTGAATGATTTTAGATTGAGTTGCAGACATTATACATCTTTACCCTTAAATACTTCTGTGTGAATTTCTCAAGAACAAGGATATTCTTTTATACGAAATCAAAATAAGGGAATTTACATCAGTATGATACCACTACTTAATATACAATCCATATTAAATTTATCCAGTTGTTCCAATAATGTTCTTTGCAATGATACTTTGTTAGTCCAGGATCCAACCCAGGATCACATATTCCTTTTAACTATCATATCCCTTTCTTTTTTTTTTTTTTTTAAAGATTTTATTTATTTATTCGACAGAGATAGAGACAGCCAGCGAGA
>NW_023234856.1:0-991 GCF_002007445.2 Ailuropoda melanoleuca | reverse complement strand
GAGTAACTTTGTTAAAAAAAAATTAATGCCTATGACTTTATGAAGAAACAGTTTCTTTAGGTCTGAAAAAGCATGATTAAATCTGGAAATATTCCCATAAAGAGAATGATCTTTTCCAATGAGAATTAATCGTTGAAGATGGAAATATGAGAAGGAAGATTTTTACACTGAAACGTGGATATGTTATCTGTTTATGCTAATTTAATCAAGTCTAGAATAAAGACAGTTTTCACAAAGCATTTGGGATTTCATATCTTCAGACCCAGAGTGGCCAGTTCCTGCATCACAAAGGAGTCCATTAGGGTCATTATTACTAATTTACTAATTTTTATTTGCAACATGGAATGGTGAGAATCATTTCATGTGCACCATTCTAGAGACACAGGAGTATCTAGTCCAAAAGGGTGAGAACGTTTCTCATGCTTGGTCTCTGTTGCATTGTCACTGGAAAAACAGCAACAGGCATTACATCCTCTACATTATTTCACAAATTGATTTCAATCTTAGGAAAATATGTCTTTATGGCTAAAACTCTCTTCAGACTCAGTGAAACACCACCCAATGCCGCTCAATGAATAAGAACATCTTTTCAATGTTCCAAGCTAGCTCTCTGAAAGGAGAAAGCACCAAAGCCATCTAAGGGCATTTTCATTTCCATCATGATTTTCAAGGCTCATGATATCCTGGGTTGGGAATTTTCTGCCTTTGGTAGAGATAGTGTTGCTTACTGTCTAATGTGGCCTCTGACATTTCACTCCAGTGTCAGCCTCCACGGTAAGCCATGCACTCTTACTTGTTCCCTTCCCCTCTTCATTCCTATTTTCTGAGATCCTAAGAGAAGAGCAGACAGAAAGCTGCAGTAGAGGGGCGGGGGAGGTCAGCAATCACAGCATCAGTGAAACGGTTTAATCCAACGACTCAGAATCAGATTGTCCAAATTCATCTCCTAGCTCCACAATTGCTTTCTGTGTGACTTTGGGCAAGGTAGCTC
>NW_023234855.1:0-991 GCF_002007445.2 Ailuropoda melanoleuca | reverse complement strand
GAGGGGTGGCCGTTTGTCTTGCATGTGGACGTAGTGAGAGGACGCCCTTCCCTTGCCGTGGACGGAGCAGAGGGGACAGGGAGGGACCGCTCAGGAGACACAGCAGATGGAGGAAGTGGCCGCGCCCCAGCACCTATTAGCGTTTGTCAGCGAGGCTGGGAGGACCAGACGCGAGTCAGCGCCAAGCCGTGCTCCGCCTGCTGGGTGGCATTTGGACACCACAGAGGGGCCCCTGGTTTGCTGGAGATGTGTTTGCAGAGCCCCTGGGGTGGGGGCTGCAGCTCATGTCTCTTGGTCGCTCCGAGGGGGTGCAGCCGCCCCTCCAAGCCCAGTCTGTGTCCGTGGATGTTTTTACTCGGGGGCAGCTTGGCTCACACGCTGGCCGTTAGTGGACGTGCTAAGAAACGTCTCAGAAACCTGGCAGCAGCCCAAGGAGACCAGTAGTTTCTGTTGGCTTCAGGATCAGGCCTGTTTTCGTCACTGAAGGGGCTGGTCACGCGAGCGAGGGTCAGAACGTGGAGCTGACCCGGCGTCCGAAATAGCCCAGAGAGCCGGCCGGCTCTGCTACGTGGGTCACGCGTTCCTTCCCTGCAGCTTTGTACCTCGAGCCGGGAAAGTCGGTACAGTTGACCGCTTCGTTACAGAGCCGTCGTTCAGTAATTTCCCTTAAACGGTTGTTGTGACTATTTCCTACTATCTGGAGAAGAGAATTTCTCTTTTCAGGACACACAGTTGTACATTCACACAAACTGCAGCCCCTGTCAGGGGCCCGCTTCCTCCGGCTGCCTGGCTGTGGTCTCCAGTGGTCCTGCTGGCCTCACCTCGTCACCTGCGCGAGGCTCCCTACCTGTCTATTCACGGTTCATTTCGAGTCAGAGACCTGATTCTCACTCGGCTGCTTTAAGAAGACCTGAGCTCCCTTCTCTCCTCCAGGGGGCTGGCGCTCACCCTCTGAGCAAAGCCGGAGCAGAGGACGAGGTCTGATTTGCTG
>NW_023234854.1:0-991 GCF_002007445.2 Ailuropoda melanoleuca | reverse complement strand
GGGGGGGCTCTGTGGGGGACAGGAGGGCCCCCCAATGCTGGCACTGCTGCCAGGGTCCTCCCATCCTATGGGTGTGTGGGTAAGGGTCATCTGTGAAAGAAAGGTCTTCTAACAGAAAAAAAGAAAGCGAACAGCATGTAGGTAGCCAGGGTCCTCCCACCGCTCCTTGGGTTCTCTGTGCTCTCGGACTCTGCCGGTCTGTCGGGAGGCCTCTGGTGGAGTGAGGTGGGTGGTACCCAGAAAAAACAACTCACGTTCACTGTGTCTGGTCAGCACGGAGCTAACACGCCTTTGCAGGCCTCAAGGCAGATGGATCTTTGTATTTCCTTCCCTTCATAAGTAGGGAAACCAAGCAAAGCAGGTCAGACTCCAAGTCCCTGGTGAGCAAGATGGCTGCCACCCCATGGAAGAAGGTGGGAGAAGGCAGGGCACCCAAGCCAGCCCCCAGCTGCAAGAAGGTGATCAGATCTAGTTAACCTGGTTACCCAGCACTCAAGCTGTGCAGCCCTCTGTCAAAATGTCCAGATGGGACCCAGCTGTGTTACAAGAACTTGAAGCAAGAGCTGTGTGCTCATGTCTGGGTGAGAGACTTCAAGGGCAGCTCTCCCACCCCCAGGCTGGTGTGACGGTAGCAGTGACTGGGAGGGGCAAGGGCGGTATGAGCCTGGAAGGATCATTTGGGACTTCCTGTCCCCAGCTGCCCATGACCACACGCTCTTCCTCAAGACCCATGATATAATTCTATTCATCCTTGCCTCACAAATTCCTGGGGTGAAAATAAACAGGTGAACAACTGCGCCAGGATGAAAGTAACCAAGTGTTATAAGAGATACAGGAAGAAGCCTCTGGCAGCAGCAAAGGGGAGATTTCCTTTATTATGTGGTTCTTGACCTTGGCTGCGGATGCCTGTCCCCCTGTTCCAAGAGATTCTGAGCCTGAACGAAGGCTGACCTGGCATCAGGCCTTCCACAGAACAAGCCTCTGCCTTACA
>NW_023234853.1:0-991 GCF_002007445.2 Ailuropoda melanoleuca | reverse complement strand
TGATGAGGCAGTTGCAGAAGGAGGTAAACCAGTTTCAGGGAGGTTTCATTAATCTGGTCAGGAAACGATGATGGGGACTAGGACGATAATGATGATTACAAATAAAGAAAGTGAGAAGTGTTCATATTTTGCATATATTTTGAAAGTGGAGCCAATGATATTTGCTGATATATTCAAAGTGGGTTATAAGGGGGGAAAAGGATTTATGGATCTATGGCTTGGGTGCAGACAACTGAAAGAATATGAGTCATTCACTGAGATGAAAAGGATATGAAGAGGAGCAGGTTTGGTACAAGAAGGATTCTATTTTTGATATGGTAAGGCTAAAAATATTGCCTAAAAATTTGGATAAATAATCTGTATTTCAAGAGAGATCCAGGCTGGCCATTAAACTTCGTAACTCATCAGCTTATAAGTGGAATTTAAAGCTCATAGAATGAACGAACGAACGAACGAACGAATGAGGAGAGAGAAGAAAAGCAATCCAAAGGCAGAGCTTCAGGACACTCTAAACATTGAGAGGTCAAAGAAATGAGGAAACACCAGCAAACAGGACCGAGAATATCATCCTAGAAGGATGAAAAACCAAATTGTCTGGAGGCGAAGTAAGGAATTGGAAGTGATAGTCTATGTGAAATATTTCACAAGAGGTCTGAAAATCGATTGGTGGATTTTGCAATGTACAGGTCACCAAAGATTTTGGTAAGAACAGCCTCGATTGAGTGTTAAAAATGGGATGAGTTAAAAGGAGAAACAAAAGAAGAATGGAGATAGCGAATATTGATAACTATTTCCAGCTTTGCTATTAAGAAAAACAGGGGCATTTAATGGCAGTTGAAACATGATGTAGAGAATTAAGAGACTTTGTAGATGTGTTTATCACTGAATTTATGACCAAACTCTAAACTAAATTTTTAAGATTCTCCTAATTTTTCTTATTATAGACTTTATTTTTATAACATTTTTAGGTTTACAAAGAAATTAATCAAAA
>NW_023234852.1:0-991 GCF_002007445.2 Ailuropoda melanoleuca | reverse complement strand
TTCTCTAAATCTTGGTTCTTCTTCTTGATATTGTCTCTACCCTCCCTTCTTGCCCCAGGTCCTTTCTGTAAGTTCTATACCTTGACAGTTTTACCTATATGGTCTCCTGCATATTCAATCGTAATCATTTCTTTACTGCATGGGGCCTTTTACAGTTCCTGAGTAACTTGACAGCTTGGTTGATGCCAACCCATCTTTTTATTGCCAAAGCTTAAAATAGTGCCTTCATGTGCAGTAGATGTTCAATAAGTGTTGAGTTTAGTAGGTGAAGAGCTGAAAAAAACCTGACATAATATTTTTACATTTCTCTAATTATAGATTTAATCCAGGTTGTTAGCAAATGCCAATCTGTGGAAGAAAAATTAGGATCAAGCCTATTACAGCTACGTACTTATCTTCCTCCTAGTTTCAAAGTTCTTTTAAAAGAGGAATTAGCAGTTCTTTAATACATCAGCACTATAATCCCCTTTCCAAAAATGCCAGAGGTCACCTGGAAATAGAATGGCTGAGCAAGGATTAAAATGTAAGAATAGGGAACTTTGGTTAAGTTAACTGGATCACTGCGTCCATGTCCTTGTTAAATATGCTTTGTGGACCATGACAAGAAAGCATAGTGGGGGGTCACGGGTTGAAGAGGTTAAGAAGGACAGAAGGTTTATTGATTGATAGTAATCAATTCATCTTCTACTGTGCTTCTGTTCTTCTGATCGCCCCACTTATAGCTCTTCAACCTGATAACCTTCATTAATGATGGACAAGAGTCACATGTCCCTAGATTTTGTGATGCTTATTTTTACTACATAGACACTCTGTTCAGATCTCAAAATACTGGCAATCCCCATGTAAATAAAAAAATCCCCAGGGTTTTCAGAAAGAGTGGAGAGAACTTTAAATTTTCTTAAAGAATAAAAGATGATATGAAATATCTAATTCTTCTTTGGAATTAACCATTTGCCTCTGCCAAAGGAGATGTTTACCTACGGCCCATGAA
>NW_023234851.1:0-991 GCF_002007445.2 Ailuropoda melanoleuca | reverse complement strand
ACACACACACACACACACACACACACACACACACACACAGAGTCACCAGTCAATGAAGACAGGCTAATGATCTCGGTGACTGGGTGAGGCAAAGGATGGTCCCAGGACCCAATGGGGTTCAGACCCTGAAGAATAAAAAACCAACGCTCCCTCCCAACAGTTCTCACCCCCAGATCTTCAGGTATCTGACTTTGCTTCTGTGCACAAGGTACAAGGTAGGTGTTCAGCCCCACTGGATGAGTGAGAAATCTGAGGAACCGAGGGAAGTTCTGAGGTGGTGGAATCTTAGCCCTGTCAGCCCTCCCCACGAACTCTGGACTCCAAGTCCTTTGGACAACTCCACATTAGCTGTCAGATCACCCAGACAAACACACAGGGGAGAAAAAAAACCCTCACAGTAAATTCCATCACAGAAGTTGAGGCAATGCTAGTAATTCTCCTAGTCATACCAATTTGCCCCCACCCAGATCAGAGATATGTCTTATTTACCATCATATCCATAGCTTCTAGCACAGTGCCTGGCACACAGTAGGCGCTTAGTAAATGGTGAACATGTGAGTTTACTGCCACCGTGGGTCTCATCTACCTTGCACCAAGACAGTAACATGTTAGGGAACGTCTGGCAGCTGGAGGCATGGGGCTCAGCCCGTGTCCTTTAAGGCTTACAAGGTAGCATGCACTTCTAATCAGATAACTGTCCTTGACCGTCTGTGCCCATTCTATCGCCTCAGTCCTCAGTAAGAGTAGTAAACTGGTTGATTATGTGGTAGTGATCTGAGCTGCTACCTTGTTGAATTTCCCTGTGGGCTATAGGAGGGTTACCAAGATTAAGAACAAGAGTGTCATGATCGATGTTCAAAATAACCGGACCCAACAGCATCTTCCTCCCAAGTGTACACACTCTACCTACTGATCGCCAGCCTTGCCAGGCTCATCGCCATAAACGTCTGCCATCCCCCTCTCCCTTGCTAGGGCTCCTCTCCCCCTTTTT
>NW_023234850.1:1069-1299 GCF_002007445.2 Ailuropoda melanoleuca | reverse complement strand
TAAGTGCTGGATACTTCGAAGGCACATTCACCCAATGGGGATTCTGGGTCCCAATTGAAAACGCGGCTGTTTGCTGGAGGTGTTTTCCTGGACACTCTTCTTTAATACCAATAAGAAGGGCGCTGATCCTCGAACTACTTGAACTTATTCATTTATACGCCCTTATTTAAATGAGATGATGTTCCTTGATATTTCCCTGGATTGTGAGGTGTCTCAGAGACCACTATGTG
>NW_023234850.1:583-816 GCF_002007445.2 Ailuropoda melanoleuca | reverse complement strand
TTGATTTTTGTTTCATGTTCTATAAGGCCGACGTGATTTCATGGGATTTATCTTCACACTTTGTTTCTTGGTTCTAAGTGCTGGATACTTCCAAGGCACATTCACACAATGGGGAATCTGTGTCTCAATTGAAAACGCGGATATTAGCTGGAGGTGTTTTCCTGGACGCTCTTCTTTAATACCAATAAGAAAGGCGCTGTGTCCTAGAAATTCTTGAACTTTTTCATTTATAC
>NW_023234850.1:0-167 GCF_002007445.2 Ailuropoda melanoleuca | reverse complement strand
ATGGCACATTCACACAATGGGGAATCTGGGTCCCAAATGAAAACGCGGATGTTAGCTGGAGGTGTTTTCCTGGACGCTCTTCTTTAATACCAATGGGAAGGGCGCTGTGTCCTCGAATTTCTTGAACTTTTTCATTTATACTCCTTTATTTAATTGAGATGATATTC
>NW_023234849.1:0-808 GCF_002007445.2 Ailuropoda melanoleuca | reverse complement strand
TGATTTTGAACATTTTTTCATGTGTCTATTAGCCATTTGTATGTCTTCATTGGAAAAGTGTCTGTTCATATTTTCTGCCCATTTTATGATANTTATGATTTGTTTATTTGTTTCTCGTGTATTGAGTTTGAGAAGTTCTTTGTAGATCTTGGATACCAGTCCTTTATCTGTGGTGTCCTTTGCAAATATATTCTCCCATTCCGTGGGCTGTCTCTTAGTTTTTTTGACTGTTTCCTTGGCTGTGCAGAAGCTCTTTATCCTGATAAAGTCCCATAAGTTCATTTT
Organism: Ailuropoda melanoleuca; assembly: GCF_002007445.2. Lineage (NCBI taxonomy): Eukaryota > Metazoa > Chordata > Mammalia > Carnivora > Ursidae > Ailuropoda > Ailuropoda melanoleuca. The sequence goes on along the minus strand of NW_023234849.1, from coordinate 523 downwards.
ATCTTTTATTTCTCTTGCCTTTGGAGATGTGTCGTGAAAAAGGTTGCTCTGGCCGATGTCATAGAAGTTGTTGCCTATGTTCTCCTCTAGAATTTTGATGGATTCCTGTCTCACATTGAGGTCTTTCATCCATTTGGAGTTTATTTTTGTGTATGGTGTGAGAGAGTGGTCAAGTTTCATTCTTTTGCATGTAGCTGTCCAATTTTCCCAGCATCATTTATTGAAGAGACTGTCTTTTTTTCTACCGGATGTTTTTTCCTGCCTTATCAANGATTAGTTGCCCAAAGAGCCGAGGGTCCATTTCTGGGTTCTCTATTCTGTTCCATTGGTCTATGTGTCTGTTTTTGTGCCAGTACCATGCTGTCTTTGTGATCACAGCTTTGTAGTACAGCTCGAAATCCGGCATTGTGATGTCCCCAGCTTTGTTTTTCTTTTTCAACAGTTCCTTGGAAATTCGGGGCCTTTTCTGGTGCCATACAAATTTAAGGACTATTTGTTCCAGTTCTTTGAAAAATGTCCTCGG